>NW_028324302.1:4125000-4327500 GCF_058129835.1 Hydra viridissima
GCTTTATAAGTCATTTTCATTTTTAAACGTTTTAATAATGTTTTAACCCTTTCATGCACCAATTATTTTTCTGTAACTAACATAACTCATAAAAAATCATCTACAAAAATGACAGTGGTACTATGAAATGTTAAAGTAGACTTTTTCAATTCTCCTTTAAAAAATAATTTTCTTTTCAATCGGTTCAACCATTTGAATTGGGGAAGCTTAAATTAATTTGCTGTTATACAACAACCCAGCGCATGAAAGGGTTAATAACATTTACATAAACAGCAGCAAATTAAAATAAAAATAGAAAAAACTAATCTAAGTTGCCACTTTGCATCGGATGCGTTTTATATTGCACATTATATTTATTTTGTTGTGTTTGTAATACTGTTTCTATATGAAATAATTTGTTGGTTTGTTGGTTTTTTTTGCTTTATTTTTTTATGTAGATTTAAAATGATAAATCACGAAAGCAATAAAATGTGAGTCTTTAGAATGAACAAAGAGGCCGGACTCAATATCCCTGCAGATTCTGTCTTGATGCACTTTTTTTGAACGATCCTTATTCGAAAAAATGTACCAATAATCACTACCTCCTTCTATATTCATAATGTATTCAAAGAGTAAGTCCAATGCATTATAAATTACCCTTTGAATAGAATATGAAATCCTCTTTGATTCCATTATGAACCATTAAGAACAGTTTGCAAGTATCTCAAATATCCCTGTAAAGTTCTTAAGAAAAAAAGGCTTTTTTTTTTTTTTCCTGATTTATTCTTTAGTATCACAATGTTTTTCAATTTAGGGTTTCAGATTCTAAATTCTTAATACAAGTTCATGATAAATTATAGGGGTGTTTGGAAAATTATATTCGAGTCTGTAGTCTTTTGTCAAAGTCTCTAGGTGTTTTGTCAAAACGAGCGTTTGATAAGGCGCGTGCGCACAATAAAACACCAAGAATAAATACCAGATTGTAAAGTTAGATCATGGACGTATTAGAGATGGAAGTGCAACTGATTGATTTACATTAAAGAGGCCGCCGTGCGAGTGTCCGACAAAATCTAAATTTTCACCCGTCAACAAAAAATTCGATTGAAATGGCTGCCCAGGATAAAGTAACTACTTCACGTGTTGACAAATTACTAAACAAATTACACCAAGGTAAAGGAAATAAGTTACTGGCACGAACTGATTTTCATCATTTTTTCAAGATGAACATTCGTAAATTTAGGAACTTTTTTCGTGTAAACAAAGTCTGTCAATGATAAAATAAGACGATTTTAAAATGATTAAAAAAAGTATAGCGAAATAGAAAAAAATACTTAAATAAATTTTTTTGTCAAGACCTGGTTTCATTCAACTCTTTAGTCCTTCTTTTACCAGCCTTAATTTTGTGTATAATTTTAGTATTTTTTCCGATATGTGGCCATTTTTGGTCTCGTCTACTCCATAAGCTCCATAATATATATTCCACTATGTATTGTTTTTTAAAAGGTGAATTTTCTAATGGGCTTTTTTATAATTTATTTGATAATGCTAAACCTTTTAACGTGAGCTTGTTTCTTATCACTCGCCAATAAATGCGATGCGGTTGTTGTAGAAATTTCAGTACAAACTTTTTCTCTTCCCCAAAACGTTTCTTAATTTGAACGATAACACCTTCCAAAGTTTCATGATTTTGAAATTTTAGTTTATTTACTATCTTTAGATTAAAGTTGAAAAGAGAATAAAAATTGTGACAGTTTACAAAATATTAGAATGTTTAAACAAAGATGTAGTGTAACTCACTCGATGAATGTTTACGGTCACACATATTTCTATTTAAGCTAAAATTTTGCATTTATCAGCGCATTGTTATCGGTCGATGCTGCATGATCCGTCGTTTGGGCATTTGAAAACTTCTACCAACTAACGTCGCATCAATTCTGCGATGTGAAAATACGTGACACGCATGACAAACGTAAATCTGTATAAAAACGAACATTTTTTCGGGCTGGCCATAAACCACCGAGTGCTTATGTAACAAAAACACCTTATATATAGGAAATAATAATTAAAGCATATTAAGGCTTACTAATATGTGCAAAATGAAGATTTTGCAAGAAGGGATATTTTCATTCTGCAGACTTGCATAGTGTTATAAAGCTATATGTAACTCCTACTAACTTAAAATTGCTGTAAAATCTAAAAAGCTCAAAAATGCTTTAAAATCTAAAAAAATTTATAAATCTAAAATCTAAAAAATCCATTAAAAATGCTGTAAAATCTAAATAAACTTAAAAGTGCATTAAAATCTAAAGTTGCTGTAAAATCTAAAATAGCTCCAGAAGAGAAAATTCACATCACAAGATCTTTGATGACGTTTATACTTTAAGTTAAAAAGTGTACGATTTTACTTATTTCTATTTTTTACTTATATTTTTTCTTTAAGAAAAAAAGTAACAAAATGATCAAAGCAAACTATAAAAACTACAAACTATAAAAGCTACAAACTATAACAATTACAAGCTATAAAAACTACAAGCTATAAAAACTACAAGCTATAAAAACTACAAGTTATAAAAACTACAAGCTATAAAAACTACAAGCTATAAAAACTACAAGCTATAAAAACTACAAGCTATAAAAACTACAAGCTATAAAAACTACAAGCTATAAAAACTACAAGCTATAAAAACTATAAATAAACTTCGATATAAGCTGTGGTTGTCAAATAGACTATTAACTCCAGTCGTTATCAAACGTCTTAAACGAATAATGCTTCCGTTGAGATTTTTTTGATTTTAATGTAAATTTAAGATTAGAAGAAATAGACTAACTAACCCTGATTAACTGCTTCTGAAACTTAGAATAGTATGAAAGGTTCGCGAGAAGATACAATATTTTTGACGAAAATCAAAAGGCGATTGATGGGAATAGAGTTTGTTTGAAGAATGTCAAGACCTTTTCTTCTGCCCGATATAAGAAAAGAAGACTAAAGTGGGCATAACAACATGAAAAATTGACCTTTGATGACTAGAAACGTATTGTTTGGACCAGCGAGTCAAAGCTCCAATTTTTTTGCTCGAAGAGAAGAGTATTTATTTGGTTCGAAGAGAAGAATATAAGCAAAGTAGGTGAACACGTGATAAAACATTTTGTTGTGCAAACAATAAAACATGGTGAAAGTAGAGCCATAGTTTGGGATTGTTTTGGTCATGATAAATCTGGTGATATTGCTTAAATAGTCAGAATAATGACAAAAGAAGCGTATTTGGACGTTTTAAAGTCGTGCTATTTGTTCTGGAAGTCGGGTATTTAAAGAATTATTCGTTTTTCAATAAGACCCAAAACATTTCTAAAAACTTTGTAGCAATCATTTAAGTAGATTGGAAAAATGACAAAAGAATTGATAGAATTATTTGACCTCCCAAATCAACTGATCTTTCCCCTTTTGATTTTTTTTGGAATGAATTATACAAAAATGTAAAAAAATTAATGCCCAACAGAAAAAATGATTTCTCAACTTAAAAGTGAATGGCATAAAAGAGACATTCAAAAATTGGAAAGTTTTTATGCAGAACGCCTCGAGTATGTACAGCGGTTATACCCGCTGAAGATGACTAAATAGAACACCAGCTGTGACAGAATCACTGCGACGTATTGGTTTCAAGACCGATTGCTGCTCCACTCAACAAATCGCAGATGATAGTAAAATCCCTTAAACATCAAGTTATCATATCCTCCGCAAAAAGCTTTAAATGTTACAAGTTCACATGCTCCAGGAGTTGAAAGCAACAGACTTTTCACTTCGACTCATTTTGCTAATTGACTACTTCAAAACAAGTAATATTTGGGCTCTCTTATGTGGACTGATGAGTGCCACTTCTATATCCAAGGCAAAATAAATACAAATAGCTACATTATATGGTCTAAAGAAGAATTAGTTAACTGTATTGATCAAGCAAAAGCAAACATTTCACAAATAAAAACAGCTACAGCCATCGATAATTCGGTGACCCATTTGGAAACTGCTGTGCAAGGAAATGGAGGCTATTTGTATATATATACAGTGAGAGAAATAAGTATCCGAACAAAAGATTTTTTTATGGAAAATAAACTTTATCAGGTTTTTTTCGAAAAAAAAAACTTTATAGAAATAAAAGAAATGATTATTCTGAAAGAAAATTTTATTACGAATTCAATATGCAAAAAAAAAATATCAATAATAATATTTAATTGATAAAAAATTAAGATACATTTAAACTATGCAATTTTTTAGCATTAAATAAGTATCCGAACAAAAATTTAAAGATTAAGGCTTAAAGATTAACGTTTCTCCGAGTAATTATTTTTTTGACTTTTTAATATCGAGTTGGACCGCCTTTAGCTTTTATGACTTCTCCAAGTCAACATGGCATCGATTCAACTAATTTCTTTGTCGTATCTGAGTCGATATCAGCCCAAGCTTCTTGGAGCATGATTTTTAAATCTTCTTTTCTTTTTAGACATCGTGTGCCACATTTTTTATCCAGAATTGCCCAGAGATGTTCAATTGGATTGAGATCTGGACTTTGCGCAGGCCATTCAAGTAACTCAATTTGCTTTTGGATGAAAAACTCTTTTGCTTTCTTTGACGTATGTTTAGGGTCATTGTCTTGTTGGAAGATAAAATGCTTTCCTAATCGCAGTTTTTTAGTTGAAGCCAGAAGATTTTTATTGAGAATTTTAACATAAACCTCAAAGTCCATAATTCCATCAATAAACTCCAGTTTTCCTGTTCCGTTCCAAGCCATCGATCCCCATACCATAACATTGCCTCCACTAAATTTTACTGTGCCTCGAATACAACTGAGTGTGAATGCTTCCCCTTTTTTTCTCCAAACTTTTTGAGCTCCATCGGACTTCACAAGATTAAATTTTGACTCGTCCGTCCACAAAACCTTCCTCCAGAATGATACCGGCATATTTACATATTTTTTAGCAAATGCAAGTCTTCGTTTTCGATGGATTTTTGAAAGGGATGGTTTCTTGCGTGGAACTCTTGCTTTGAATCCACTTTCTTTCAATCGATTTCGAATAGTACATGAGCTCACTTTTAACCCAAAATCTTTCTCAAGGAGGCTTGACACTTTTGGTGCTGATAAAAAACGGTTTTTTTGCACCATCTTGACAATTTGTCGATCTATTCTTGATGTTGTTTTACGCTTTGCTCCGAATCTGGGCTGATTTTGCACATATCCAAACATATTATACTTTTTAACCAGATCGCTGATGGTTCCTAATGCTATTCCAGTCGCTTTATTTATCGACCTAAACGTTTTACCTTGCTTGAACAAGTCAATAACCAAATTGCGCTGAGCTTAGGACCATTCCTTGATTTTAACTCCCACACTTGATGATATCAATGGTAAATCAAATGAATTTAAAAAAATATCAGTCAATTATTAAAAATTACTCGTTGTAAAACAACAATATTTCTAAAACCATTGGTTTAAAAACTTTTTTTAATAATCAATTTCAAAACTTCGTTTACAAAACAACATGTTCGGATAATTATTTTTCATTGAAGTTTTAACACTCCTTCGGGAATCGTTAAACTTTAGCAACGCAAGTTAATTACCTTTGATTAATTTTTTGCAACATAAAATCGTAATTAAATTTGCTTTCAGAATAATTATAAAAGTATTTATCAAAAACATATGTTTTTCGAAAAAAACCTGACAAAGTTTATTTTCCATAAAAAAATCTTTTGTTCGGATACTTATTTCTCTCACTGTATATATATATATATATATATATATATATATATATATATATATATATATATATATATATATATATATATATATATATATATATATATATATATATATATATATATATATATATCAATTAATTTGGCATGTTATTTGGACTTTTATAACTATAATGAATTTTGACGTTGCTCTTTTAACTTAGCTAAATATAGTGAAAAATTTTGTTTTATTAAAATAATTTGCGCAAATAAAATGCGCCGTTTATAAAACAAAGGTTACCACTTGTGTAATACTTTCTTCACTGAAATTTTCAAGGAAAGATTTTATTTGTCCTCACAAAAGAATACATTTGTCCTCAATGTTAGTGCTGGGGCCAATGCTATAAACATAAAAAACGAAGTTTTTTCCGTAAAACACGAAGTTTTTACCGTAAAAAGCGAAGAAAAAAAAAGTCCATTGCTATAAACATTCAAAAAATTCCGTTTTTAAGATAAAAACTTCGTTTTTAAATCCAATGCTATAAACGAACAAGGGAATCGCCTTTTCAGATAAAAAATGCGTTTTTTCGAAAAAAAACTTCAGATAGATTTTTGATCTCAATTTTAGATATTTTCTTCGTGATTTTTGGCGGCCATTGCTGGAACAACGTTAGCGCTTCAAAATCATTGAACATTCTTTGTTTGTGTTTTTATGCAGATATTTTATAGATAAAGCTTAAAAGGATTTTGGTAACTTCATAATAAACTAATTACTTAAAATCTGCATTTAATCGATTATTCAGTTCCTTGTTGTGCTTCGTTAACAATGCATGCATGAATTTAAAATTCCATACTTATTTATGAAGGTTTTCGATAGTAATTCTGGTTAAACAAATTTTTCATAGTGTTTGACTAAAGAAAAGTATAAAGAGTTGATAAATATGCCATATAATACACAAATACACAACAAAATAATACACAAATACACAACAAAATAAAATGCTGTTTAAAGAACTTAAAATGTTACTAGCAATAAAGATCAGAGAAAACAAAGAGGTTCTTCTTGGGAAGCTTAGTATTTTTTAATTAGCAAACTATTTAAATAAAAATATGTATTGCTACATTATATTTTATATATGTATATATATATATTTACAAATGTTATAGTATAAGTATGTAATATATAGTATATATTAACATAATATAAGTATGTAATCAATCAATCATATTTCTAAATAAAGATTTTACATTCGAGTTTATATACAAATAGTTATAAACTAATGTAAAGTAAGCTACTAACAGTGCTAATGATATATAACAAGGGTAATAATAATGGCAATTTAATCATTCTATTCAAAAACAGCAGAGATATATTACAGTATATAAAATTAACAATGATAATATGATGTAATGTATAGTATATATCAATTTTATATATATATATATATATATATATATATATATATATATATATATATATATATATATATATATATATATATATATATATATATATATACTTCCAATAGTTTTATTAACTTAATACACTAACATTGAAAATAGCTTCTCCTACACTGTATAATACTATAAATTGTGTTGGTAAAGATTCCATGACAGTCTCTGAGAACATGAAAAAAAATATTTGTGCCAATAAAATGAAGAAATACCATTATTTGGAAAAGTACTGAAATGCTTTTATTTCGCTTAGTATAATGTTGCAAATCATCTTTAAGCCTAGTTTCTAAAAAATCTAATACAGCTCTTGGGACTCGATACTGCTCTCGAAAAACGTTGTCAGAAACATCTTCGTTAAAAAAGCGACCATTAAACTAAAATGATATTGAAAAACAAAACAAAAATATAATTTCTGCGCCTATTTAGTATGATTTCTGATTTTGTTCGATAAAAAATCATTAAAAAAGTATATATATATAGTAATTTTAAGTAATGTTTTAAACACCAACCTCTCGAGGCAATCGGTGGCGAAGCTCATTTTCTGCAACTTCGAAATCTAAGTCTTCATCCGAAAAAATTAAATTCATGTTTCTACTTTAATTTTACACAGATTTTTTAAACACCAAATACTAGAATTTAAAAATATTCATAAAAATAGAATAGACAGCACAGCATACTTAATGACTAATTAAATTCATTAAGTAGGCCTAATAAATAGAAAGTTACAATAAAAATTACTATTATATTACTACTATATATTACGGATAAAAAAAGTTCGTGAATTTCAGTGACGTTTACGTTTTATGCTTTATAGCAATGGGCGAAAAAAATACAAACAGCGATAAATTCTTCGAGATTACGAACTTTTTTTCGTACGTGAAAAATTGCGTTTTTACGAAAGATTTTTTTTCTCGAAAAAAACTTCGAATTTTTTATAGCATTGGCCCCTGCTTGTTTTATTTTTTAGATAATGCTATTCAATTAACTCCGTTTAACTTATCTTTCAAAAATAACGAATGTGTGACGTACGTGTATGACGTTAGACTAAGAACTTTTTTTATTTTACCCATTTACGCCGACATCTGAATTTTTAAGTGGAAACTAGGTGTTACCACGGGTGCCGTTAGGGTTGGGATTAACCCTAATAATTTTTTTTGGGGGATGAGAATATGTTAACGGGTTAACAGACAATTACAAAAGAGACGTCGAAACTGAAGTAACATTGAATACCCGTTCGAGTATTACCTTTTTCAATGTATGATAACCCGTTTGGCAGATGGTATAATGACTGTTCGGCTCCGATAAAGTTAACAATAATAATCAATAACTCTGAAAGGAAATAGCTATCTATCCTTTTTTGAACCATGTATTAAACTAATCTTTTAGGAATCGTTGTTTTCTTAAGTTTTAAATTAATCCCATTAATCATTATGAAAATAAAGACTCGAATATTCTTATTGTGTGCTTAGAGTTTGTTTTTTTTTATTTAAGTAAATACAAACAACTCGACAAACATTTTGTCTCCAATGGCTTACATGTCCAAGTAATTGATTGTTTTATGAGAGTTTTTGAGATATTAATCCTCATTTTGCGGTAGTAGTCAATTGGAGGCTTTAGGTCATCTGGTTTTTATGATAACACCTAGCTGTGGTAGTGAATAACTTGCGGGGACTACTGTTAATAGGTGAGCGGTAAGCAAGAAGCTCCTGATTAACTCTGGATGAGGATACTCTGTTTTTCTTTGATCGCACAACTTAAGTTCTAAACAAAGCGGGCCGTTAGGTCCATGCCTCTTGTGAATGTTACGGTGTACAAGAGCTTCAAACTATATGGCACCGCAAGGTGGTCATTTTCTTGAGTTGGGAAACGGAAAAGGAGTAATACAGTTGCGGTTCTGAGAGACGTTGATTAATGACCTCTTTCTTTTAAATCAATTGCGTATTACCAAGTATGTCAATTATAATGTTTAAGCCGTGACTCTCGGTGCGGGAACCGCGGTGACCGAAGAAGAGGGTTTGAATGTTAGAGAACAAAAATTTTGTCTGATGTGCTAGTATTCACTCAGAACGACTAAATATTGATGCTGAATATGACTTGTGGCTAGAGGCCCAAGAGTTTAAAATCCAGATATTTCCCTCAAACCCGAGAGTGCCAAAGTTGAAGTGCGCGAGATTCTAAATAAACTTTACAAGTAACCCAACGTACTGACCAAATCCAAATCGCTCTTCGCTATTGCATGCTTACCACAACCTAATCCAAACTTAAGGTAAAGGATAAGGGTTAGGGGCAAAAACTTTTTATAAACATTTTTAAAACATTTTAAATCCATTGAGCTTAACGCATACAAAAAGCTTTAGGAACTCTTGCTAAGAATGTCCAATTATGTAAAATGCGCATAAATGTTGGTGTTTGAAACACATGAAGCATCTAATAATGGTTTTATGCGCATAGAACATGAAGAAAGGGAAGGCAATCGGTAAACACAATTTTCACTAATGCAAGTTTAAAAAACAAGCAACAGATTAAAAATGGTAACATCAAAAAAGACAAAGTTGCTGCTTTTAAAGTTCGACAGACCTGGAAATATTAATGAATAATCACAATATAACAACATCGTTGTTTATTTGATACTTTTTATTAGTAATTTTATGCAGCTGCACAAAAAGAATATTTTTGATCATAAATTTTACTTATGGATTCCTGTTAAAAGGTTTTGTTTAAATTAATAATTTATAGATCGAAACAGGAACCAATAGATTTGCTTTTTAGTCATTGGGTGAAAATGTGTGTAATTTTGTTCTGGAGCACCTTTTATGTTCATTGTAAAGCATTGTTTGGTTCTGTCCATGACAACTTTTTGCTCTTAAGATTCCAAATAGAATTAACCAAACATTTATTTAGAAGAATTTCCTTGCCATCTACAGCAGCAGTATTCATTTTTGGCAATTTTGACCTTACTCTTATCTGCTGAATTGTACCTCTTAAATGCTTGTTTTGTATATACGTATTCAGTTTAAAACTCTTTAAGAATTATTTCTGAGTAAGATGAAGTAAAGGTCGAAGTTTGTGGCAAGACCTCAGAGGAGAAATGGTCTAGACTGGATTCGGTAATTCATGAGTTAGTTTTTTTTTTTCCAAGTTTTTTGCACTATGCGTAAGAAAAGTACAAAACATCTTTTAAAGGAACCTTCTGCTTAAAAACGGAAAGTTCGAAGGGAAGGTTTTAACTGGTTGGAGATTCTAAATTAGATAAGATATTCTAAGCGAAGTTTCAGAGGATAATTACAGAGGTAAAAACTATGATCATTGGTTTGAAAATTTGGAAAAAGGTAATCACTGATGGTTTGATTTGTCCTTTTTCAGTAATCCATCAAAAAATTACAGGATTTTATGCTCAAAAAAAAAGATTTTATGCTCCATACTGAGATCTCAGTGGGTTGGTCTAGGTCAGAAGAGAAATCTCTCTTTATAAAGTTCCTTTGAAAAAAAAGATGCTTTTGGTTGAAATGTAAAGTGCAACTATTCGAAAGTTGCATCAAAGGCAATCAGACTATTAAAAAATTGATATTTTAACAAAAAAGACAAGGATTCTATCTTTCTTTTTCATTCTAAGTAGATTACAATTGTACTTTAGTTCAAATCAACAAAAAGGAGAATGAAAGTGCGTAAAAAAAAAAAAAAAAAAAAAAACATAAGAAGTAGTTTGTAAACGAAAATTTTACATTTTTCAATTTTTTTCAAGTAAACTTTTGTAATCTATATTTAAAATTTACAATGAAAACCTTGTTGAAAAAGTGTAAAAACATGTTTCGTGCGTTTCGTCTTTATTAATATCTACACGCATAAATTAAAATACGTAAATAAATATATTACTTTAAAAGTTAAAAATTAAAAAGGTTCAAAACGTATGAGGTTAAAGCGATTACAAATTCACTTATTTTCATAATTTCTTTGTTAAAAAAATTTTCCTTAAACTAATTTAACCTTTTTTTTTTTTGTAGTTTAAATCTTTTTAGAATGGGTCAATAAAAAAACGCCTCAACCAACATTTACCTATCAGCGCGAGAAAAATTTGGTAAAGCCCACATCAACTGTCAAACCAAAGTGAAAAACTAACGTGCGAGTGTGAACTATACGAGACTACTGGTCTGCCAGCAAACCAAGTGGAAATTCAAAAGCCATATAAACCGGCTAAAGCAAAAAAAACATTGTTGAAGGGTCATTAACTCTATCCAAAAATAGTAGTTAAAAAAAAAATTGTAAAAGTGCAAAGAAATGCTTGTCCTTTTGCCTTTTCAAAGAGTGCAATCTCACTTAATTAAATGCAAAAAACATTAATTTAGTAAGGTCTCTACCAATCCTCAAGCAACCTTCTTACGTATTTTATTTTTGAGCGATCGGAAAGATCGATGCTTACAAAAAAATAAGAATGACACATAGGAATATATCAAAATTTATTTTACACACCTTATGATCACCCAAAAATGTATTTTCGCCAAATATGTTGTAAATACTTGAAGACTAAAAAGAATGCCCACAAATTTTTTGTTTTTGTGTAAATAATAATTTTCCTAAGAAAATATTTACTTTTTATATTTATTAATATTTATCATTATTTTCATAAACTTTTTTTATACAAAATACACTTTTCGGAATAAAATTGCAAAACTCTTACATTTATACAGCTATTGAAAAGAGAAGTGTCAAGCAAAATTCTATCACACCAAGATGGGCACCTGTAAAAAAGTAATATCAAATACATGTTCTACTTTACCTCTACTTTTAATCTGAAATTTGCTTAACTATCTATGAAAGTTAGACAGGTAGGAGTAGTGTGGCTGCAGTAAACAGGCAGATTTTGGCTTAATACAGCGTGCTGTGTAAATCAGATTTTGGTTAAACTTGGAACAGTTTTTTATGCATGGGCAAGAAACATAAAGAAACATTGGATGAAATTTATAGCAGTTTCAATGTGTTGCAAAAAACACAGATTTAGATTTCAAGGTTACTTTTTAAATAAGATCAATAAATATATTGAAGTGTTTTCATCAAATAGGTTGGCCATAATCAGATCATTCTTATTATCTGGTTATTGCATAAGTATATCAAAATTTGCTGCTGACATCAGTGTAAGAGTGTAGAAAAGGTTTTATTTGAATATAGAATTAAATCATAGTTCTGTTTATTTATATTATGCATATATATATATATATATATATATATATATATATATATATATATATATATATATATATATATATATATATATATATATATATATATATATATATATA
The DNA here is from genome assembly GCF_058129835.1 of Hydra viridissima. Taxonomy (NCBI): domain Eukaryota; kingdom Metazoa; phylum Cnidaria; class Hydrozoa; order Anthoathecata; family Hydridae; genus Hydra; species Hydra viridissima. The sequence goes on from NW_028324302.1 coordinate 4,137,454, forward strand.
TATATATATATATATATATATATATATCTTTCCATTAGTTTCCACTTGTGTTCATTAACTTTCAATTAGTGCCCATATCTTTAAGAGCAGGCAATTTAGCTATCATCGTTAGGCTCAAAACAACTTTTTGAAACAAACTTTAAGCAAACTAAATTTATGAACAGGTTACAGAATATCATGTATAAGAGCACCATAAGGGTTTCAATGCCACTATGTCATTATAAAAAAGAACTCAGTAAATTTTCTCTTATTATCATTAACAAAAGCTTTAATTCTTATGAATTTATTATTTTAAAATTGTTTTGATTATTACGTTATGAGTTTACTTATAAAACTGTTAAAGTAATATTTTTTAAATTCACATGTAAAAGTTTATCAAAAATTTTAAAATAATGACTGGTAAATTCTCTAGAGAAAAAAATGTTTTCAGCCATGTGGTATTGTCATAAGAAGAACATGAAGACTGTACCTTACATTTGCGTAAGATGATTTAGATGAGTTTTCATTTGGATCTTCTATATGAGGATAGCTAAAAAAGTATTATTTAATGAAGTGTTAGTTTTTTATTTTGAAAAGAGGCATTTATTAAATTTGAAATAAAAACTTTTACTTACGTTGGGATAAAATTTAGCTGCATCTCTTTAAAAGCATCATTTTTTAACCAGTTAAGCTCTTTATCAAATTGAAGCAGACTTTGCACTTTATCTGGTGTAAAATCATCATAGTCATGTAAAATAAATAAACGATCTTCAATGGTTAAAAGATCCTAAAATGAAAATCTTCTTTTAATATTTATTGATAAACATACAAAAACAAATTATGTATACACACATGTTGTTGGCCCAGTTTAACACATCAAAAATATCAATTTTAAGATGTGTCTTAATTCTGAACAATATGGACATAATATCTCCAGTGCAAAACTGCAATATATCAAAAAAATTTCTCTTCCATGGCTTTTTTTAACATGCTTTACTAAGATTTTTTTTTTTTGAAAACCATGTTCTCTGGGGTTATTGACCAAAAGTTTGATCAATATCACCCTAAATTCTCATATAAATTTACATATATTCTGTGATTTTTTACAACTAATTAAAGGCAATTTTTATTTTATTGTAGTTTAAGCACTTTTCATATAACTTCTAAAAATTTATGCTAAAGCTTGTACTATGTAACAAATCACATTTTATGTACATTGTTAATTTTTGACATTAGTAATTTTACTTATTCAACTTTTTTGGAAATTAAAAAAAAAAAAAAAAAAAAAGAAGATTAACAGGTAATATATTGATTTTTCTTAAAAAACTTAAAATTTTCAAATGATTTAACATATTATTGTGTATATTTTTAGAAGTATGACAAAATAAAAGTTTCACATCATTGTGTTTAAGGGGACATCTGATGTGATCTTATGATTGGCTTTCGGTAAAATTGTTTTATATTTATTGCTTTTTTATCTCTTTATTTAATGCACTTATTTACAAAAAATTACAAAAAATTACAAAAATTTCTTAAAGACAATTGAAAAAAGAAAATGCAATATTTGCAGAATAGACTTGTTTCCAGAAAATATTAAAACTTCTAGATAAGAATCCAAAGCTTAGACAAATAAAATGGATCAAATAAAAGATTCCATGGTATCTAAGTTACAAGAGTAAAAGAAAGATTTAAAAAAGACGCTTCCTATGTGGGAAAAGGAGATAGACTTAAAGCAACAATGAGCCTGACAAATGAGAAATGATTTAAAAGCTCAAAAAAAAAACACTAAGACAACTTAAAATGTTAGTAGCAAAATGAGCCTCAGTATATATAATAAAAGCTTAAAAATACAATATTTTGCAAGCCTTTTATGTGCACCAGAAAAAGCAGTTTATTCCACATGATATATTTGTCATCAAAACAAATATATCATATGGAAATGTTTTGTTAGCAGCATGAAAGCACTATACACAATACTGTTCCATAAGATAACACAATACATCTCAATCATATCTAATAAGAAACGCATAAATTCATTCAGAAATGGAGAAAGAATATCAATTGTTACAGCATAAATAACTATATCTGAGAAGATCACCAAGAGCTGATGAAAAGTGTTTCTTATGTTAATCCAGGTGAAAAAATCTGGATGGCCTAATTAAATTATATCCTTAAGCTTGCCTGGAATCAAATTTATTGTAGCTGCTTGTTTCAGTGAAAAGATAGAGTAGATCTAACATGGAATATTTTGACATTATACCATAAAACTATGAAATACAATCAGTGAATCAACTGTAACAACATTTATAGTACTTTCTGCTAAAATGGTTCTACTTTTTCATCAATAAAGCCCAAAACAATAAAAAGCACCAAGTAGCTTAATAAATTAAAAAGCTGACAGATTTGTTTGTTGCCTCAAAAAGCCCTTATTGGTTTTAGCTACAGGAAGGCTGAATTCCTTAATGTTATCAGTCTAGATACCAAGATATTGGATTCACAGAAGACTTGTGAAAAAGAGAAGATTCACAGAAAATTAAAAAGATTCATCTGCAAATTAAGAGCTTGCAAAAGAAATGTAAATCTCAACGTAATTTATGTTTCAGGATCATTGTTCCATCTGAAACAGTTAAAATGCTATATAAATTTTTTTTGTGAAAAAGAAAGCTCATCTTAAATTATTGAAATTTTACAGATTTGAAATATTTTGTAACAATTTTTAACATTTTATTTAAGAAATTAGTTTTCTGTACTTAGGAGTAAAAGTCACAAGGGTGGTTGCCCCCCATTAATATGAACAAATCTTTTTTTTTTTGTTCACCATACTCCCATCTTTCTAACTTTTTACTTAACTAATAAAGTAGTGGAACAAACTTGATCTGAAAAAGTAATCTTTCTCACTTATTTAAATTATAAATTTTATTCAGCTGAACCTCAGAGGAAAAAAAAACTAATCACAAACATTGTATCTTGGTAAGGGAAAGCATACCTTCATTGACCCATTTAAAGATCGATAAACAACTTTGTAAGGTTTAGCATGGTTTGCATTATTGTTGTTGTTGTGGTGGTTTATCACCTGGTTCCCTTTATCTTTCATTATGTACTACAAAACAAACAAAATCATTTTACAAACTTTTTCAGAACTAAATAAAAATTAGATTTGTGAGATTTAGGGAAATCACCTCAATAAGAACTTTAGTGTCAGGTCGCACATTAAAATCACCATACAATATATGATGGTATGATGGTAGTGTATGCAACCTAAAATGTACAAAATTCACAGTATAAAATAATGGTTGAAAAAATTTAACAAATTTTTAAAAATTAAATAAACAAAAAAGAAGTAAAATGGGAGAAAAAAACTCACTGCTCCATAGTATAAACTAAAGCACGTCTTCTGTACTTTGAATACTTTGAAACAGACTAAAAAAATAAACAAATTGTTTGAAGAAATTTACAGACCAGAAAAATGCATAAGAATGCACTCAATTTACACATGAGAAAAATTTAAATTAAAGATAATGAAAAAAAATTTAAATGCCTTTACTTTTAAAGAAACAGACACATTGCAAGCATCATGGGAAAGATGGATATTTACCATATCAACTGTTCTAAAAAGAAAAACATCTTCATGAACAAGCAGCTTATCATCTGTAAAACTATTTTTAGCAAGTTTCATTGAAAGTTACTAAAATTACAATCAAAAATGGGAAACCACAACAAGTAAAGTGAAGATCTTTGTGAATCAGTAGTAAATACAGTTAACAATTATGAATCCAAACAGCTTGTATATTAATCTCTTAGCTCTTCCTATCGATAAAGTTGTAGGCAATTTAACTTTTGCTAGTTTTTCAGCATCAGTTTCTTTCTCATTGGCTCTATATTAGAAGTGGATTCAAATTCAAATGCTACTTCAACTTCTAGTTCACTTTATCTTTGGTTATCCTCATGTAGAAATAAATGTACATATAATTTTCTTGCTGTTCTAGCAATGTCATTTTAATTTGGATACTTTAAAAGATTATCTGGTAATTCTGAATCTGATTTATAGTCATCCAGATTATAAAAATAGCAAAGTAAACCAAAAATATTACCACTTCTTCTTTCATTAATTCTCTCAGAGACAACAGTAAATAAATTTTGACTTATATTAGTATTTTGCTCTGTAAGATTTTGAAGTAAAAACAAAAATAATTTTTATCAGATTACAGTCTTTATTCCCCAATCCCATAGCACTTAACACTACAATATGAAGAGCCTGAACAATATCAGAGAGGTGTTTTATTTCTTCTTCTTTTAAAATCAGATCTGTTCTGGATATATCCACAAGAGCTTTTCCAATAACATTTTTTAATTCTAAGAATCATTTTAACATACTGATTTTAACATACTGATTTTAACATACTGATTTTAACGTACTGATTTTAATATACTGATTTTAACGTACTGATTTTATCGTACTGATTTTAACGTACTGATTTTAACATGCTGATTTTAACGTACTGATTTTAACATGCTGATTTTAACATACTGATTTTAAGATTAGAGAATACAGAAATAGTATCCAGAATAAACTTAAACTCTTTTCCTAAATCAGTTCTACAAAAATGTTTGGAAGAACATCATTTTTTAAGTGGTGATTTTCTAAACACTTTGACTGTTTTACGAACCTTTGATATAAGAATGCCATAGTCCTCATTAATCTGGATTCCCTCATACAGAGCTATTATTTTCTTCATTCCAGCATTCTTCATTGTAATTATCATCATCATTGATTTGTTCTTGAGTTGTTTCTGTTGCTAAACTTTTTTTCTTATAAAGAAAATCACATTATTCAAAATGAATGCCATGCCAGTGACAAAGTTAGTGGATAACTTTCATTTCTCATTCCATTTCTCATTCCATTTCCTTTGTAGCTGAAGCACTATCTGTAATACATCCAAAGATATCATTGGTTCAATTCAATCCAAATTCATTCCATTTGTCAGTAACAATAATAACTGCTCTTTCTGAAGGCATTGAACAATTTATTCTTATCATTCCTAAACCATAGTGACATTTGTCTGAACAATTTACATTAAGATGCAAGTATCTTCTAGCTCCACCTGAAGTCCACTCATTAAGAAAAATTGAGAATCTTTCTTCATTCAATTTTTTTTTGCTGAAGCTCTTGAACAATTTTTAACTTTATTGATTTTTCAAAGTTCATAACAATTACCTTTATAGATGTTGATCATCAGGGATTTTTAGCCCTTGAGCTTTCTAGCCATTTTTAATCTTTACTATTGGCTGAAGTTGCAAAAGAGATACAATCTACAGCTGTTAAACAAGCTAATATCTCTTCAGCTTTGTTACCTATTTTATTAAAGTAGGCAGCAGAACTTGGCTGTACAGTTTTTGACTTTTTTGAAACAGTTTTGGTTGACAAAATTTTATGTCTATGCTCTAAATGCTACAAGAAACTTGAAGTTGATGAATGGAATTTAAGTTCAACTGAACAGTGTTTGCACTTGAATATTAATTTATCTTTATTTTCTGATAAAATATGCTTCCTAACTTCAGAACAAATTTTTTCAGACAGCATTGTAAATGGCGGCCAAGCTATTTGTACTGCCTCACTGAAAATGTATTATTTGTTTACATTTCTCAGCAGTACTAGATAATAGTACAAGTAATTCCTGTTTATTGTCAAAAAAAAAAGCCAAATTTTTTTAATTTTTAAAATGGCAAATTAATCAATTAATCTTTTGGAATTTAGTCAATTTATTTTAATTGATTAATCATTATTTGGTTACCACCCGTACTTTTAATATGGTTTCATATATTTGTGTTGCATGAATGAAATATTTATAGAGAGGTTAGTAGACCCATCTAGATACAAAAAATTATTTGTTTAGGCCTAAATAGTGGCTTTAGAAGCTGAAAGAAAGAAACTAGAAAAAATTAACCACCTCATTAGTGCTAAAGCAATTACAAAGGTGAAGGAGTTAGATAAGTTACTTGATATTACTTGTAAAGACAGTAATAAACAAATTCTGACTGTTAGCAGCAACGATACTAAAGCACAAAAAAGAAAATATCTAGTTTTTCTGGAAGATTTCGAGGGACCATGGATGCAAACAATATTTTGCAAGACGCAACTTCAAAGTAAGAAGATGGAATATGTTGTTGATGTTGTTGATGATAGAATACGATGTTGAAAATGATTTTGAGCATATTGATCTGAATGATGAAATAGACAAACATTTTTATTCCTGGAAAGAAAAATTAGGCATCCTGACTTCATGACCCTTCTTGTTCCTAAAGTAATTGAAAAAACAAGGGATCAGAATCTCTTTAACTAATTTAAGCAACTTGTAACTAAAAGTTATGTAATTAATTATTTACAAAGTACTCGACATAATACTTTGAATATAGTAACTTAGATACCATTTTGAACAAAAATAAGTTTTTAATATATGGGTTTTCCCACATTAAAAACCAATTTTTAATAAGTGAAAATAGACAGCTTAGCAGTGTATCTATGAGCCTTAAATTTCATATTGGTCTTATTAGCACATTAATTCATGATATAAAATACCATGGTAATTTTGCAAATATTTTTTAACTTTTTTTATCAGATCTCTAATAACCACGAAACTTTTTGAAAAGAGATCAAACTAAAAATTACAAAGCTAAAGTGTAAGGCTCAGCTGTGCACTTAAGAGCCTGAAATTTTTCATGGTTCATACCAGCACCTGAATCCACAATAAAAGAAACCACAGTATGTTCAAATACTCTTTTGCTATTTGATGATCTCTAAACTAATTAAGCCTATATTTATTTCTGTTTATAAATATAAAATTGCAATAATCAAGAAAAAAAAAAGCTCAAAATATAATTGAATAGAAAAAATATTCACTTGTTTTGAAAAAGCCATCTTGTCCATGTAAATCCTTTCCGGGGCCATCTTTTTGTTTTCTAAAATGAAAAAATGTTTATTTTAACTAAACCAACAACTTTTCTGATAACTTTGTATTTTTATGTTTATTAATTTGCATTTAAAACTGGTTGAAATTAAAGATTATAATTGAAACCACAATAATACAGCAACAAAATTTAATTAAAAACAATTTTGCCTTGGAAAAACAACTCAATGGGTATTTATATTTCTTCATTGTTTCATCATTCTGCAGTGACACAGTTCCTTCAATAAGAGGTTCGAACTTGTTTTCTAATCAAAGAACAAAAACATTTCAAATTGTTTATTTTCTTTGAAGATTTTTTATTATAAAACTTCTTATGGCATAAATAGTCATTCCATCACTTCCTTCAGCAATATTTATTATGTTTTGATTGTTATTATTATTAATAAATGAACTTTAAAAAATAATAATTGAAATAAACTTTAAAAACTTAGCTAACAATAAATAAAAACAAAAGCAAAAAAACACCTTTAAAATTCCACACTTTCATGAAACTTAAAAGGGACTGATGAATGAAATAAAAACAACCCAACGCCTAAAACAACATAAAACTTTTTAAATGTAAGATAAAAAACAATAAACAACAGGATATTTGATGGGCTAAAAAAAACTAATTCACAGTTGGACAAAAAAAGTTTGAAAATATAATTCATTCATAAATACTGATTTTTTAATAATAAAAAAAAAAAAAAGAATGAAATACAAATAAAATCTAAAAGGACAAGAGAAAGTTAAAATCAAAGCAAAACTGTGATGATTAATAAAAGAAGGTTGTTTAAAAGTTGTTTTTTATAAATTTCACTAAAAAAAAAGAAAAAGGTAAAAAAAAAATTAAAGGAACTTAAAAGCAAAGCAACTAAAAAAAAAAAAAAAAAAAAAAATTTAAACTAAAACTGAATTTAACTTATTTTCATGGCTGAAACACAAAACTTAACACACTGTGTACTTGACTTCATCATAATCTTTGTCAATGTATGAGCATACACATGATAACTCCTGGTGGACTGCTAACCCTTCCAATTCACTATAAATAGCACACACAGAATCACTCTCTTGTTCCCATGTACTATGCATTAAACACTAAGAACCCATAATCAATTTTTTTTAAATCTTATCAATTTAATAAACTCACTTGTAAAAAGCAGTAATTCTTTCACTGTCAACTTGCTGTGTTTTTCCACCTATCTCTTGTAAATGTAAACCAATAAAGAAAGGTTTTTTCAACTCAACAAGCTGAAAGAAAAGCAAAAATAACATCCTTACATAGGATCGAGAGGATATACATATTTTAATACTTGTTGTTTTTTTTAACTTAAATTCTAAAGAATTTAAAAAAGTACCTACTTTGCTGTACTCTGTCAGCCAGTTTTTTTGCAAAGTAAAACCAAACTGAAAATTTTAAAAAAATCATTTATCAACCAGACGACATAAACTATCTATAAAAACACTGTTGCTTCTCATAAATATTATAGATCACCTTTTACAATATCAATATATACACACACAGAATCACTCTCTTGTTCCCAAACACAGAATCACTCTCTAGTTCCCAATCACTCTTCTTGCTCCCACTCTATTGTATACGCAACACTATGAGGGAACTGTAACTTTTTTTGCTTCAAAAAATCAATTTAACAACAACAATTGCATTTACATAATAGTTTTTTTTCAGCAAAAAAAAAAAGGAAGTGGAAATTTTTTTAAAAAAATCAAGCTTCTAATAAACCCCATTGTCAGTATCTTGCAATTTGGTAAACTTTAAACAAAATATTTGCAGCACATACTAAAACAAACATCCTATACTACATGGTATGGATATGGGATACATGTACCACTATACCCATCATCAAAAACTAAACATCTAATTAAATTAAAATGAATCTTTCTATTCTAAACATTACCATTAAGCATAATTTTATTTATAAATCTTAAATTAAAATTGAAATTAATGACAAAAAACTGAACAACAACAAAAAATATATTTTTGCCATTGCTAGATTGAACTCATAAACTTACTATTAATAAATGAGATAACTTTTGATTTTCATCTCGCCTTACCTATAAATTTACATAAAGCTGTTGCCTTAGAACCAACTTAGTTCTTAATTTTATTTTATCATAAAAGGGTTAGCAAAAAAGAAATAATAACACAAGTTAAAAACACTTTGCAACTTAATATTTTACTGTGTTTATCAGTAGTTGTTTTTTTTTGTTTTTTTTAAATATATCTTTACAGAAAACTGATACACACTCTAATGTAATAGCAGGTTATTTACCCTGTATATCAAAAGTCTAAAAAATCAAAGTCAAAAATCAACACGACAATTTTAAAAACCTTTCAGCTTGTTTTATGAGATATTTTTAGATGAATATCTGCATCCAAATACCACTTTTAAATTCATTTTAAGTTGGGTAGCAAAAAGCTTAACCAGAAAATTGCCAAACATCAGAGAAAGTTTACATCCCAAATATATTGTAAGGTAAACTTATTGAAAAAATCCAAAGATACTAACCTAAAAGAAAAGGGGAAATAAGTGTAAGTAGAATTTTTCAGTTTCACTTCAAACTTATATTTTTCTTTTACCAATACAATACTCTGGGATCAATTCACAGTTAAAAAGTAAAAAAATACAGCATCAATATGCCACATTTATATTCATAGGCCAATTAAAAAAACTGAATTTTAACTCAGTTTTTATTAACAAGGGTCTATCAAGTATATGAATCATAATTATGTGATATTTCACCTTGCTTTTTATGATTTTTGTAAAAGTATGCCAGGTTTTTATGCATTTTTTAAACATAAGTTTTGTTTGTTCCAAGTAAAATGGTAAAAAAAAATTGAATAGTTCAATAAAGTAGTGCAAAAAAAAAAATCTTTGAACTTATTTTTTTATTTCCTCTGGGTTATCATTATTAAGCTTTTTTCTTTAATTTGGTTTAACTTAGCTTTTTCTAAAACTGAGTTTTAAAATATATTTTAACTACTCAAACTAAACAGTTACTATAAAGTTTGTTACATATTAACTAAAAATAATAAATCAGTGATTTGATTTTTAGTTGATATGTAACAGATCTTTGATTTTTTGTTTTATATGGTGTATGAATGTAAATTACTTTATTTTTTGTCAACTTTGAATATGTTGCGCGAAACATTTGAACACTTTCAAAATTTTTATCATAGCAGTAAATAAATGAACTTATTTTAAAATATATTGAATACTCATATAATAATACAAAAAGAACTCTCTCAATAGTAACATTATAAAAAATTCATATTTGAGTACGTCTGTTTATTTCATTCATTATTTAAAAGACATACACACATATTTCCTTTTTCTTTCGTTTATTCTTTCTTTCTTTCTTTCTTTCCTTCTTTTTTTTTTTTTTTTTTTTTTTTCTTGAAATAAACAACCACAAAACCATTTCCATCCAAATAAGATTTGATCAACAAACTTTAAACAACAAACTTTAAAAAGTTTAAACTTGTACTTCTTTTCACATAGAAAAGTCTTAAATTTTTATAATAAAATGGTAATTATTTGATATCATCAAGATAATCTTTATGAATACATTTATCAGAACTTGAACAATCTAACTTTTAAAAACTAATTTAAGTTGAATGGGCTAAAATAAATTCAGCACATTAGTCAGATTTTATTTTTTTATATTCATTAAAAGCAAACAAAGTTTTTTTTTTATAAAACTGAATGTGTCAGCTGAAGGAACTACCAATGAAATCTCATTTAACTTAGATGTGTTGTGTTAGGAAAAGAAACTAAAATTAAAATAAATAAACCTTATGCACGAGTACACTGTATAAAAAAATCACAACACAGCTAATAGTATGTCTTTTTAACTTTAACAATGTATATATATATATATATATATATATATATATATATATATATATATATATATATATATATATATATGTATGTATATAAACATACATACATATATTGCACATACATATATTAAAAAAGCACCTGTACTTTCAAAAACAACTTGTTTATTTCTATATGTCAGTATTAATCATGATTAGAATCATTCAATAATCTGCTTTAGTTTTAAAACATGAGAAAGTTAAACTTTTAAAATAATTTTTGGTTTCTTCAATAATGCTTATCATGATAACATTTTAGATAATTTACTAGTCTGGTAAATAAGATATGCAATTCTTTTTTCCCTCCCCCTTAGCAAATATTACATTTATACATCCAAATACATTTTTTTTTTTTTTTTTGTTTATTTAATTTATAATTATATAGCTCGCAATTTTGTAACTACAAAAACACGCTTTAACAAAAAACCAACGAATTTGATAAAAAAAAAATGTGTGAAGAACTTTGAGTGCTAACAAACTCAATCTTTATTAAATGAGATGAAACATTACGCTTTATGCTAGCGAAATTTTTTTATTTTTTTTATCATTATCAGTATTCTAGTTTGGCAATAAAATAAATTTACAAATTTATTTCAAATAAAGAATATTTAGACATATATAGTACCTCTTCAAATAGAGAACCAACGTTAGCAGTAACTAATAAGACTTTCATTTCACCAGGAAAACTTTAAATTGTAGAAGCACAAGAAAATTCTTTTCATAACTTTATGACGAGTTAAACGTTTATAAGACTGACAGGAGAAATCAGAAATTTACTGCTGAGAAACTTTGGTGTTATTATTTCATCTTGTTTTTATTAAGCCGTTGTCCGTAGCCTCCACTTGGTGTTAATGTGTTTTACAAAATTTTCAAAGAATTATTACACTTTGAATGTTAACCTGCTCAAAGTTCTTCAAAAACGTAAAGTTTAGGAATATTAAGTTTGAGAATTTTCAGATTTAAAGTTTTTTTTTTGTTTAAATCTATAGTTGTTACTCTTTTTATCTACTCCATACTTTGTAATTAAAAAGAAACTTAACTTTGCAAACAAATGTTGATATTGATGACCGGCAACATTAAGTTGAGGCAGGTCGAAACAAAAACAACATTTTTCAACCTTCATCAAAACATCAGACATTTTTGTTAATAACAAAAATATACCGTAGCAATGCAAATGTTTTTATAATTATTGTTATACATATGAATCAAATTCTATTATATTTTATAGCTTGTTTTAAGGATGGAATTTTCTTCAAGAAAAAAATGCAAAGAATTATTACAGAGTAACATTTGATATAGCTATATAATACACACAATCAACCCAAATCCAAACATGCTATGAAACAATCTCCTAACTAAGAGACATTTTATGAGTGATAGAAAGTAAGTTTAATGTTATAATTAGTTTATGGAAAAGAATTAAATTGTCGAAAACAACAAACTATCTTCAAAGTTAGAAGAAAAAAACTGAAAAAGTATTATTTACTAACCATATTTAGAATTTACAAAATAAAAGCTCAATTTTGATCATACTTAAAATGTTTATATTTATAGGTTAAGCTTAGAATTCTATAGTATTTCTGTAAATTCTTAGTTTAGTGTTCTACAACACTTTTGTAAACTTTTGAAATTCATAAACATAAGTAATAAGGTAAGATTACTTTAAAATATATCACAACATACATACATGCATGCATACATACATACATACATACATACATACATACATACATACATACATACATACATACATACATACATACATATTTCTGGTTTTATATAAAGTTATGTAAGTTAAAATTTTAATTTCTATTATCATAAAAGACCAAATTGTCATTTTTAATAATATATGCTTTAGATTTAATCTATCAATATTTAAATACAAACTTTTTCATAATCAGGCTAAATTTACAAATTTAAAAATTTTTAATTCTAGTTTAAAAGTTTCTGCAAATATACTGGAAATAAGACAGAAAGGTGACAAAATGAAATTATGAGATTGTTTGGAAATAATAATCACTAATACTAGTCCAAGAGATGCTTTAATGTTTTTTAGAATATTTTGATATATTGTATTGTCAAAGTTTGTTGATACCCTTCATCTTAGTGCACAATTGTCTAGAAATACAACTAATCTGAATGTTCCAAGTGACTTTTTGCATGTTCTAAAGTGTTCTAATTAGTTATAAATAAGTTCTAGAGCATTCTAGTTATTATTAATATAAAAGCAAAGTTAAAAGAATATCTGTTGCTACTCAGTTTCTTGTTAAATGTAAGCCATGGTTTTAAAAAAAGAATTTACTGAGGATCTCTGGTTATACAAAATAAGTGCTTAAAAGGAAGTGAAAAGCTGTGATGGTATTTCCTAATGTTGTTTCCATGATTTTTAAGTACGAGTGATCACTTTGTAAATCATTATTAAAATGTTTTCTGTATAAAAAATCAGGAGTTTTTTTAGGTAGCAAAATGTGTACTTGCAAGAATGTTAGTGGGGAATCTAAGAAGAATCCAAAGCTTATCAGTGATAGTATTATAAATAATTTGTGTAACGCTAGTATCATCATTTTTATACACATTTCACTGTATAAGGCTGATCTCTGAGTAGGTGTCAACTAAAAACAAGCACAGAAAATGTTTAAACTACTTGATATCTGCAATAAGATATAAAGGTTTTACCTTCGGTTGTTTAGAATTATGGCTTCAGATGCCTTTTCAAAATGTTCTCTGATAATTTCCTAATTTATTTTGCCACCTTTTTGTGTCATTTCCAGACAGATAATGCCTATTAGTCAAAATTTATCAAGACTAAAAATAGCTGTAAGTAATGTAATTTAATATAATTTAGCTGAGTGTTATTTGGCTTTAGTGTTTTTGGCTTAACTGTATATGTGTACAAAAAAATACATGTATACTTGTATACATGCATGCATGCATCCATAAATAAATGCATACATACATACATACATACATACATACATACATACATACATACATACATACATACATACATACATACATACATACATACATACATACATACAGATAAAAATATACATACAGATATCTTAAATTCCTTATTTTATCATTTTAACACTTAATTCAATTAAAAAATTAAAAATTAGTAAGAGAATTACACAATTAAGCTTTTAAAATAATCTATCAAGAATGTCAAGAATTATCAAAGCCAATCAAGACAATCTCATAATTACTTTTATCAATTCAACAAATATTCATTCAATAAATAAGCATTCAAAGCTTTAACAAAAGAATCAATAGGAAGTTTGTTTTTTAATATGTTTTTGTAAATAGATAGTTTGCATGCATACATACATACATACATACATACATACATACATACATACATACATACATACATACATACATACATACATACATACATACATACATACATACATACATACATACATACATACATACATACATACATACATACATACATACATACATACATACATGCATACATACATACATACATACATACATACATACATACATACATACATACATACATACATACATAAATACATACATACATACATACATACATACATACATACATACATACATACATACATACATACATACATACATACATACATACATACATACATACATACATACATACATATATACATACATACATACATACTTCTTTTGGTTTTATAATTAATTTTTCCTTGCAATTTTTAAATAATTTTACCCTTAATTAAAAGATAGAAAATGCCAAAAAATGAAGCTGATATGAAATGGATATGTCGTGGTTGTACATACAGTAATTGGCCCTCTGCTAAGCGATGTGCAATGTGTGATATTTTATACTTACAGAATAATCGCTGGAATAATGCTGTATCAGATGAAACTAGTAATGAAGATATTAATAATGAAGAGATAATATGCTTAAGTGAAAAAAATTTTTCCAATAATGAAAAACTTTTTAAGTGGAATTGCCCAGCTTGTTCATATTTAAACTGGATGAAATCTGAAGTATGTATAATGTGCAGAACTGAAAAACCTGATGAGTTCAAGTTGGTTGAATCCCTAAAAAATATTGAAAATAGTGGTGAATGCAGGAGTGAGTTTAAAGAGAAAAAGACATTAACAAAGGGTCATAAATGGATATGTTTAAGATGTACTTATGAAAATTGGCCAAAAGCCATGAGATGTATTTTGTGCCAACATCCTAGAAATAAGAACTATAAGCAACAGGATGAAATTATAAGACAAGCAGATAAAATTCAAAATAAAAGTATAATAAAGAAGCCAAATAGAAACAAAACAAGTTCTCCTCGTTGGTCACCACCTCGTTCACCAACTTCTTTACCTTCTGGTAATATTTTTGATATCCCTTCGCTAGAAGACTCTAATATAATGAATATAACTGAATCCTTTGAAAAAATGACATGTCAAAGTGAAGTTAATCAACGAATTAATCAGATTTGCAATCGCTTGTCTACAAAAGACTTTATGTGGCTAGCAGCTTGCAAAGGGGTTGTTGATCATGACATAAAAGCTGTATCAACTTATTTAGCTAGTGGTGGTGACCGTACAAGGCAATTATCATCTGATGATGTTTTGGTTTTGAATGAACCTGAACATTTTGAACCTGGACATACGCTTGTACACTTATCTATACGATATCACCGTGAGGATATTTTAAGAATGTTGCTTATTTCAGAAGTACCCTATCGTTCTGTTAAAAAACTTCCATGTCATGTTTGTCCTGAGTTATCTATGGCGATACGGAAACAACTTTTGCATTCAATTCGAACGAGAAAAGGAGAGTTTAATTGTCCATTTTTTACTGAATTGGTTACTTTCTCCCTTCCTGGTGGTAAATTTGGATTTTTTTTAACTATTATTGTTCAGTATTTTAAGTTATTTTATGTAATTAAAATTTTTTTTATATCTATTTTGTTTTTAATTGAAATATTTCAGAAATATTGACATTTGATAGTGCTCTTCAACACCAATTGTTTAAGGAGATATTGGACACTGATGTTAGGAAAGGTATGTTGCGGTTTATAAGGTTTTTATTTCTTTTTTAATGTTCAAAATATGCTTCAGGATATCTAAATGCCTTCTTAAAGTATTCTGAGAGAATGTCTAATTGCAAAATGTTATCTTAAAATTAAGGTTTAAGGAGTGTATAATATAATTTTTCAGTGTTTTTTGTTTGTATTTAATTTTAATTTTTTAGTGCATTTAATTTTTTTCACGATCAACTGTAAGAATATACACTCATACTTCAAATGAAAAATGCACTCATACTTTATATGAAGCTGTAATTAAGAGTTTAATAATATTCAATAAAATAAATCTTTTTTAGGTATAAAATGTATAGAATATAAAAAGAACTATTGTTTTACATTTTTGGTGCATTAGATATCTTGTTCTATGTTTACACATTTTATTTTTTTCACATTTAAAACCTTCTTAATATTGTTGTATTTTTTCTTAAGTTTTTATTCCTTTTTTAATTTCTGAGACTGGTTTTTCATTTTTGTTAAAACTTAAAAAATTGTACAGCTAAAATATTACAGTAAAACAATTTTAGCTGTATGATAACTATTTTAAAATTTTGAATAACTTTTCTTGTGTTTTTTTTTTCAAATTTAAAGTTCTTGAAGAAGAATCTCTGATAAATTGGAGTACAGAGCTGACTAATCAGTACGGTAGCCGTTTATGTCCATTATGGAATCGTGCTGCTGGTGATTGCTTATTAGATAGTGTATTGCAAGCTACATGGGGCGTATTTGATCGTGATAATGCACTTCGTAAAAAACTTTTTGAAGCTCTTTCAGAGGGTCAGCATCGGTAAAACTTTTCCTTTTTTCCAATTTCATGTAGATTTCAATTTCATGTAGATTTCAATTTCATGTAGATTTCAATTTCATGTAGATTTCAATTTCATGTAGATTTCAATTTCATGTAGATTTCAATTTCATGTAGATTTCAATTTCATGTAGATTTCAATTTCATGTAGATTTCAATTTCATGTAGATAATCCTTTGGATTTTTTTTTTTTTTTTTTTTTTGATAAAGATTTCTTTAATTCATTTAATTTAAGGATCAAACAAATTATCACAATTTTAATGATTAAAAATCTAATTTATTATGGAAAACTTAGTTCATAAAAAATGAACTAGATTTATAAAAAATTTAATAAAATGAATCTCCAATTTTCTTACATATAATTAAGTATATATTTTAAAAATCTTGAGTAGATATTAATAATATCTCAGCATTTTTGTAAAAAGGTCTTACAGATTTTTCTTCCTTTGGATTTTTTCTAAAAAGATTTCTACACCTATTCTTCTTTTAGATTTTTTCCTCGTTGGCAAGAAGCAGAAGAAATGCAAGCAAGTGAAATGAATTATAGTCTTGAAGAGCAGCAATGGAAGCATGATTGGGCTAACATAGTTGGTCTCTCTGCAGTTGCAGGAAACAGTTTAGAACAAACTCATGTCTTTGCTTTAGCTCATATATTGCGGCGACCAATTATTATTTATGGTGTCAAGTATGTGAAAAGTATGAGGGGGGAGTCTATTGATTTAGCCAGATTTGAGGGTAAGAATTTTTTTTCTTAAGAATTTTTAAAATTAAAACATCTAATTCATTATTTTAAAGGCTTTATTTGGGTGTATTGCTAGGAGTTTATTTGCCGTTGCTATGGGATATTGATTTTTGTTGGAAAAACCCAATTGCTTTGGGTTACACCCGTGGACATTTTTCTGCCCTTGTGCCTATAGAACGTCCTAGTTACGCTAGTTATGCTGGTGCAGGCGCACATATGGAGTGGAATGAAGATGATACACATGTGACATACCTCCCTTTAATTGATCATGAGGGGCATCTACTTCCTGTTCACTTTCTTACTATGGATGAGGTGAGACTCATTAATTTAAATATTTTTTAAAAAAGATCCATTTATTGGTGTATGCTTTCGTTTATTTACGTATACAAACTATATGAAAGGTGTTTTTTCCACTCGATATTTTAGATTGGCCTTGAAGAGCAGTTGTTACAAAAGCGACTTGACTGTTGTTTAACCGATACAGGTATTCTAGCAGCTAAGCAAGTAATAACACCTAGGCCTGCCTTAGTTAGTCAAATGATTGATGAATGGATGAATCGTTATAGAAAAATACAAGCAGAATTAAGCGAGTCAAAAGGTGCTTCTAAATAGGGCAACAGTAGTATTTGAGATTCGTTTCTTTGACTGTTTAATATTCTTATTTGGATCTTCGATTATCTTTTGTCAATCTACTTTGTATATAAGATATTATTAGTGTATATTTTTCCTACACGTTTCCTTTTGATATAAAAGTTATATTAGGATGAGTATATCATTTTGGTTTTTCAGTTGGAGATTTTTTTATGCTTACTTTTGGTGGCAAGATTTTTTTCATTCAAGTTGGGACGGCTTACATTAGATTTTTTTTTTTTTTAGTTATTATGAACTGTCGTGTAAATAACTAGTAGACATTTATATTCAAATTGAGTGAGATTTCTTTTCTTTTTTTAAAGAAACCTTTCATTATCAAAGATCTTGAGATATTTTTGTTAAAAAGCCTTTTTAATCTTAGCCGCTTTTGCCGTATTGTTCGCAAAGCTAAACGAAATCTAAAAGTGCAGTTGTTTGCGCGCACTTAATTTGAAATTCTTATTGCGTATCGTTTCTATAGTACTTAGATAATTAAGCAAAATAAATGAGCGAGCATTTTAAACCCAGTTTTCTTACCGATAACGGCCTAAAATTAAAACTGATCTAACGGCATTGACTTTTACCCTCATTTTATAAGAAATTAAAAATTTAATGTTTGGTAGAAGATTTAAACACGTTGTTGCATAGTCCTTGATGTTTATAGACTTTCATAGCAGTTTTTTAAACGTCTCTCGTCTCACTCGCATTTATTATGATTCTTTCTGTAAAAGCTCTCTAAAAAAAATAAGCAACAAAAGATTCAGAACGAGTTAAAGTTTAAGACAAATTTCTGTTTAAAGAAAAAAGTTTCAAATAAAATAAAGTTATCATGTCGATATAGTTTATCAAATTATCAATATTTTAAAATCAGCAAAACTATTATTTAAAATTTTATGACTTTGCCTTCTATACTTTGTGCCTTTGTTATTCGAATGCACCTGGGATATTAAAACTACTCCTATATAAAATAATAATAAAAAAGTACCAAATAAAAATTGGGAAAATGGATATTATAAATATTTTATTTAATTTTTTTTGTCTTCTTATAAAATTGCATAAATCGGAGTTGGACGGTTCGCAGATTAAGCCATTGATAATCAAACAAACCGATCTAAATGTTAATCGTGTTTTCTTTCTAACAGCGGCTGTTTGATTTGCGTTAAGTCACTCTGTATTTTATTAAGATTTAACATTTTATGTAAAATATTTAAATAAACTAACAACATTGACAAACTTCAAGTAATCTTGTAATATTTTATTTGTAACTATAAATTTAATGGAAATTTTGTGCAATAAATAATTCAAAGTCGTTATGTTTTCATCAACGATATTTATGTGAAAATATCTATATTTCAATTTTCACATTTGTTTCAATATAAAAATCTTTATTAATTTTTTAGTATTTGTTAATTTTAATTATTTATTTCTTAGTTGATAAACAAAAGGAAATGGAATCACCTTGCGTGATCTAAGTGGAAGTGGTCAATAACCTTTTTATTTTGATCTGAAAAAATTTCAAATCTATGCTTCTTTTCCCCTGAGGTCATAAACTGATAGATCATTAAAATCGATGGCATTTTTTTTTTTTTTTTTTTTTTTTTTTTTTTTTTTTCACATAAGTTTATTTAGTTTCCCCTCTTTTCAAAAAGGTTTTTACAACCAAATAATTTGATTGGTTAAAAAAAAGCGTTTGTATACTAAAATGAGTAAGATTAAGAATCAGTTGAAAGTTGAAATAAAAGCTGAGAGAAAATAACATCGAAGGTAAACATTTTAGAACGAGTATAAAGCTTTGTATTTTATGAAGAAAAATGCTAAAAAAGTTAAGACACGTGAGAAAGAATGTTTTTATTCTAAAATTAGTAAATAAAATGCAGGTATATCATGCAGTTAGATGAAATATGAAAAATAAACTTAATAGTGGCTTTGGAGCATTGCAGCTTGTTTAACATTGTCTATTTTATAAATAATTACATGAGATGGAAAAAGAACTTAATGGAGAAGAATTTTTAAAGATATTAAAATTACAACTAAGGGAATAAATTTTTATTTCTATTTTTAACTATTCATAAAGGTTTAAACCTTTGTGTTTTTTAGATATCTTCAATCTCACGACCAGAGTTTCTGATATATAATTTATATTATCGTTGTTTGTTAAGTTTAATATATATGTTTGTTTTAATATAAATAAATTTTAGAGCTTAGCATATTTAGTTCTAAAACATATTGTAGTTCGAACATTTCAGTTAATTCAATGTTTTTTGATATATTTTTTTAAAAAAAAAAAACAAATAAAAAAAAGAAAAATATTAGATTTCCCTCTGAGAATTGCTATTTATAAACTAGCATCAATTATTTTGGGAATTACATAATTCATCAATAATTATCTCAAAGTCGCTAAAATGAAAAAAAAATTACTTGATGCAAAAATGTATACTTGTGTTAATCACTTGCAATTTAGAGTTTTTAACAACTAAGTTTTGGTTTTACTGATACTGGAAAAGATTTTTAGATGCGATTTTCCAAATACATTCATTTCACGTGTTCGAGCATTTGATGGACGTGAAACCATGCACATCTTTTTGTTAAAAAAAAAATATCAGTAACCATATTAACAATATTAAAACCTTTGACACACCAAACAAAATCAATTGTTTTGGAATTTAAAAAAAACATTGCTGTTTACATATTTGTTTCCAATATACAATGGCTTCTGCGAGTGTTTATTTTTCGACGTGAGTCATTAAAAGTGCTTAAAACGGAACACATACTTTTTTGGTGCTTACTGAAAACGTCAAAAAAAAAAATTTGGATAGGGTATATTAATTTTAAACAAATTTGTGATGTGTTATTTTAATATGAATGTCATAATGCTGTTATTGAAATGCTTCTTCGTGGTGCTTTTTTATATTAATAAATGATGCTTTTATTGCGTTTAAATCTTTGTGAATAAAAGGATAAAAGTCTTGAAAACTTTCTTGGTAAATTTAAATAATCAACTGAAGTGTTTATATTTTATCAGGGTATTGAGTGACGTTATCGCTTGTATGAAGCCGAATGCATCTATTTAGTTACCATATTTGTCTGAACTTTTAAAACGTCCTACGCTTGATTTTTTTTTTCTTTTTATTTCTTTGTTTTCTATATTTCTATGGTTTTAAAGAAAATAATAGCACAGCATATCAACCTATCGTTTCTTGTTATAGATAAGTTATGTCTACTGCAAATAGAACAATATGCATGGCTGTGGATGACAGCGAAACATCTTTACACGCTTTCAACTGGTATGTTGAAAACTTTCATAGAAACGAAGATACATTAGTATTAATACACGTTCATCGAATGCCTGAGCTGCCCACTATGGGGCTAATGGCTGGGACCATTGCGATGTCTGAGAGCTATGAAGTAGTAATCAGAGCAAGCATCGAGAAAAGCAAAAATCTGCTCGCCAGTTATGAGCATCGTTGTAAAGATCACCAGGTTACTTCAAGGACCATTCTTGCTGACGATCACCATTCACCAGGACAGGTCATTTGTAAACTGGCTAAAAGTAATAATGCTGATGTCATAATAACAGGACAGAGGGGACTTGGTGCAATCGGCCGTGTATTTATTGGCAGCACAAGTGATTACGTGCTCCACCACGCACACATTCCTGTAATTGTTGTACCGCCAGAAACTAAAGAACACTAAGATGCGTTTTCTATATTTTGTTTAAATTAAAGAAGACATTTTTCACCGAATGCTTTATTTTTTTTAGTTAAATTATTTTGTCCTCATGTTTTCAGTTTCATCACTCATAATAAAAAAATAGTGTAGGTTACTTCGTTTTTTTTTTTTTTTTTTTTTTTTTGCAAATAAAGGATTTTAAATTATTAGTATAACCCCCTAATTCTTTTTCAACTCTTTTAAAGGTGTTCATTACAATTCGTAGGTTGATAATATTGGAAGTTTAAAATTGTAAAACAAAATTGTATTATCGCCGTAAAGTTTTAAAAATCTTAGACCAATTTTAACTTCTCCAACAATAATGGTTGTATGCTATCAGTGAAAAGTCTTTTATTTGAAAAATTTTTCAAAATTAATTGATTGGAACGAGAAGAATGGTTTTCGCACACACATTGGACATTATACCATTAGGAGTATGTAAAATTAATTGATTGGAACGAGAAGAATGGTTTTTGCACACGCGTTGGACCTTATTAGGAGTATGCAAAACCTTTGTCCTCAAACTTTTAATCTTAAGTTATGCAAATTAAAATATAATCACTATGTTTTACATATGATTTAAAAGAGAACTTTTTTTTTAGCTTAATATAACTATTTACGTTAAGTGAAGATAATTTTGAAACATTTTCTTTAAAACAATGGAAGTAGAAAAAATACATTTGAGGCATGCTTTATGAATTTCAAGAAAAAAAGGCCGTTGAAATTACCAATGAAATACGTTCTGTTTATTGAACTGATGCTTTAGAAGTAACATCTTGTCAATATGGTTTGCTAGGTTAAGAGGCAGATGCTATGACTTAGAAGATCAGCAACGCTCTGGATAACCACAAGTAGCTAAAAGTAAAGATTATTTAGAGCCGCTTGATGAAAAGTCACATCAAACGATAATAGAAACAACTCAAGAAATGGTTGATTAATGAACTGGAAGCAAAACAACTTTTTTGCTTTCAGTTCATTAATCAACCATTTCTAGACCGTTTGCTTGAAGTAGGAAAGATTCAAAGAAGTGGAAAATTGGTTCCGTATGAATTGAGCGAAAGAAACACAATTTAACGGTTGGAGAATTGCATTTCTCATTTAGCAAAGTTTAAGAAAAAAAGACTTTTCATAAAAATTAGTTGCTGAAACTGAGAAATGGATCTGTTTTGAGAACCTTAATAATAAAAAACAGTGATTAAGTTATGGTCAAACCACAGTTGCAACTCCAAAAAGAGACTATTTCTGCAATAAAGTGATGTTATGCATTTGGTGGGATATGAAAGTTATGATGCATTTTGATATATTTGAACCTAAGCAAACTGTTAAAATGCTCAATTTTAATCTCAGCAAGTAAAACATTTGAATAAATTTATCTTAGAAAAAAAGAATTGGACCAGGTCCTGGTGGGCAAAAAGTCATATTGGTACTAGAGTATTCTCTTAGTGAGAGACCGTTTAAAAGCCGGAAAAACGTTGAAAATCTCCTCGTATCTTTTTTTTAGTCTAAATCAGTATTATTTTTACAGGGATGGTATCCGAGGCCTACAAGATGGAAAAAAGTTATTTTTTATAACGGAAGTTATTCTAATTATTACTAATATATTTAAGTTTAAATTTTGAAATAAAATTTAAACAAAAAAACGACAAAACTTTTGCATTTTTTAAAAAAATATTTGGATGAATTATTTTGGAGCCTCCTAATCAGTGGAGGTCTCTCTATTGGGGCTTGGGGGCTCTTACCCAAGTCAATATATAGTCGCAGAAAACCTGAAGCAAAAGTAGCTGTCCTTGGCATCATAGATTGTAAGAGTGCTGCACTTTGTGCCATCAACACAAGTGAAATGGTAAGGTACAAGAAATAGTTGTAAATTTATGATGTACTAACTTTAGTAGATAGCGCAATTAAAATCATCGGCATCAGATTCAAGTTTTTTTAAGGATATTAAAGATTTAAAACAAAATAATTTTACTGTAAGGAATTCAAGAAATGGTTCTTTACTTTATTAAATAACTAATTCATTTAGATCTCATTTGGTATGGAAAAGAACTAAGGCGATTATGATTTACCAGGTTGCTATTAAATGGTTCAAAGGTTTCGATCCAGTACTTTTGATCATAGTATTACAAATCGGAACTTCAATTTTGTTTTCTAATCAATTCATTATTTTAGGCCTGATTTGCAAATGATTTGCTTTTATGTCTGTAGATACAATCATAGAATAAAAATTGTAAATATATATTTGTAATAATTGAATTTGAATCAGATTTAATCCAACATTCTAATACTTCTTTATAAAGCAGATGGTAAAATCATATCTAACAGCTTTTGTGACCAGAAGCCAATGCTATGAAAAAATGCTTATGGATGTAAAATATTAGGCTAGAAACCATTTTTTAACCATCAAATTCTTTAGTAAATTTAGTCTGCTGTTAACATGCATTTACTTAGCCCAAACCAAATGGTATCATAAAATGTCGTAAAACTTCAAACTGTTTGATAAAACACTTTATTTATGATTTTGGCTGAATCTTATCTTACTTAACAAATTTTTTTTTTATTTGGAGATCTACATTTCGCGTCACTCAGCCTTCTACATCACTTTCCTAGATTTTAACTGTTAATTTATGAGTTTATTTCATCAAAATACCTGGTCGTTTAATGTTGCTTTGTTATTTTATTTGCATTTACTAAGATTTTTTAAGTGATGAAGTTTATCAAAATAAACAGGTTTGTTCATTATTTTTTTTTTTTCAACCTTATTTTTTGTAAAAATAATCTACATACAACATTAATCAAAGTTTCTAGCAGCGAAATGTTTTGTTTTAAAGAAACTATTTTTAACACTCAATAAGAAATTTTTTGTTGTGTATTAAAATAGGCTCTGATTGTTATTCTAAAATGGCACCGTATCAATACAATAATAACGATACTAGTTATGTAACTTTAAAGTAAATTTGAAGCGCCATGTTAAAAATTCCGGTGGCGTATATCGGAACAATATTTACTTATCGGAAGATTTCCTGTTTCTTTAGGTTTTATAAAGTAAGCGTCAGCGTCATTTCATTAGATAAAAATTAAGAAACCTTCCATTTGCAATTGCTCTTTTATGTTTGATGCTTCATATTTGCTTTTATAGAGTAAAGTAAGTGAACAAGATTTAAAAATAAATTTACCATTAATAAAACATAAAAATGTTTAATTCAATTTCTTTTTTTACACCAAACCTTTCTTTTACTTTTAACTCATAGGGATTGCAAATATTTATTATTTAAAACTTAAGTTGATTAGTGGATCTCATTTTGAGAAGCTTTCTCCTTGAGGAGCTCTTTTTAGACTACTTTTCCTTACATATGATTCCATGTGATTCCTGGAATATATATGTAATCTTGTTCGAAGTATGGTTTATGGTTTTTTCAAGATACAAAACTTTGCATCTAAGATGTTTAAAAAAACGAAGAGAAAAAGCAACTGGTTGGTGAAGCAAGAGAGGTAAGCGAGGTAAAGCAAAAGTACCTGGTTGGTAAAAACTTTCGAAAAGAATTTATTCAAGAATAAAAGTAAGAAATTTTCATGCCGATTCAAAAATTTCTGTGAAATTTCTACAACAATTGGGGAGTAGATCCAGTCCATTTTCGCTCCATTTATGTTCACAGAGCTATCGCGAAGAAAGAGAAAGAATTATTTTAGGAGCACATAAACAAGAAGTTAAGAATTAAGCACACATTTAAATTTTCAAAAAGATAAACAAGATATCATTTGTTTTAAATGTCAAATTTTCAAAAATTGAGAGAAAGTATTTCGAAAAATTTTTAAAAATTTTTATTTTTATGAAAAAAAAACAAACATTTTTTTTCTTCCCTTTATAATTGGGGAAAAGTACACAAGTAAGTTTTGATAAGAATTCAGATATTAAAAAAATCAAGCTGAATTAATTAAAAATAAAATAAAAACTAATATTAATAGAAATTAACTATACAATAAAAAATGTTAATTTCCTGGTCAGAAACAGGTCCGCGGCATTTTTCAAGCAAAAAAATACTTCCCCAACTTTATATTTTTTGGGAAAACATGATTAAGAAACCATGTTTTGGTTTCTTAATCATGTTGAAACTAAAAGCTTCAAAATGGTACCATATGTTGTTTTAAGTTAGAAATACTTCTTCCCAAAATCTGCGACGCATTTTGCTCTTGATGTCTTATTCTTGACTCTTGATGTCTTATTCTTGACTTATTCTGTATTTTTGAATGTTGCGACTTGGTGAGTTTCATCTGACGTTTTACTGAAGTTAATCCTAAGTTTCTTAAATTGCTTTGACTTTTTGGCCTCATCGTCTTACTTTAGTTTCTCGAGCACCAATGATTACTTAGGCACTGGCATCAACTTACACAATGTTGGCTCATACATTTTTGTGTGTCTGTGTGTCAAAATGGTTGCGCTGTAATATATTTTTCAAATTGCCTTCGAGTTTTCGGTGAAGTGTTCCAACATTTAATACGTTTGAGCAGGAGTCTGGTGTTGTTGTTAAACTAACTTAAAGTTGGCGAATCGCCGGAGTTAGATGCTGACTAACAATTAGATGATAATGTCGGCTGGGATAAAGATGATGAACAATGCTAAAATGGTGCTTGAAATATTTGAGGAATTTGGTAATTTTGGTTGATCAGTTTTGCTAACATTAAGCGGAGAGAAACAAGTGTTTGAAAAACCAGAGATTGTTTGTGCTCGTGTAATGACGTCATCGGAGCTAAAAAATTTGGCTTTTAGTGAATGAAACTTTATTTAGTTAAGTTGTTGAATTTGTTGCTTCATAAAAACTCTGTTGGCATTTTTCGCCAATTTTATTTAACGTGACAAGATACGCCTACGTCTAACAGTTGGTGTATGTAAGACGACTGAACCGGTAAACATATCAGCCTGATATTTTATTGCCAATGCAAATATGTCCAACATCGTAAGTAACATATGTGACATATCTGTCAAAGACTAAAAAAATTTATTTGATTAAGCTACGCAATTCAAGAATTTGACTGGTTTGACCAACTTACTTACCTGGAGTTAGTTTAATTGCTAGCAAGAATACTTTGCGGTCTTTGTATAGTCGTGATATTCATTTGTAAACTACGAATGGTGGTAGAATGGTACTGGCGATGAAGACATAATTACCAACAGTGTAATTAACTTTTTAATTGTTATCAACTAATTTTAAAGGACGTTTTGCACGCCTGCAAATTATACGCTGTTTTCCTTGATCGCCTGAGAATAGCCGAACCATTCACTCTGTTTTTTTTTCGTTTATCTTTATCCCAGTTTACTCTATTCATTAAATATTCAAAACTCAAGTGAAACCTGGTGAATATTTAATTGAACATTGCGAGAATTTTTTCGTTCATATTTGATGAGTATTTATTAATGATTTAGAATTATACGAATTCCTTGTTAAGTTAAACTAACACTTGTAGATACCATTTTGAGCTCATGGAGAAATTCAGTTTATCAAAAAAACGCCTTTCGTATTAGGGTAGATTTTTCACAAATCATTTCTCAGAAATTTAATTGATTTTAAATTGCCGCAAATTTATCAAAAATATTTTCTCTTCTTGGGGATGGCAATATTTATTGAGCATTTTTTGTACTTATTATTTATTAGTTGTTATATTCTGTAAATAGAAAAAATCGTAATACGATTCTTGGAATCTGCTCGGCGTCTTTGGCGCGTGAGAATGGAGTCTCCGAATGTTTATTTTCAGAAAAATTATGTGTCAAGAAGCAGAAGAAGCAAAGTGTTAGGGCAATCGCGTTTTATAGGATGTACAGTTTGGTTTACAGGTAGTACTATTTCTATTTCAGTCCAGCTGACATTGATAAACAAAGATAAATTTTAGCAAAAAAAATTTTTTTAATTTCTTTGACAATTCTTTCTGCTCTTTTTACGAGTTTTAAAAATTCATTTAAATTTCAAATTGAGGTAAATTTTTCTAATTGGATTTTTGTTAAAAATGCTAAAGAAATCAATTTTATGTTAGACGTTTTTTCCGTTTCTGTATGCGTTCGTAACCTTATCAAGTCATTCTACACTACAGGCCTATTGAACATATAACCAGAGAATCAGACTGAGGAGGCAATGATATAAAAAACTTCAAGGGATTAAAAACACGAGCAACATTTTTTTGAATGAAAGAAAACTATTCTTACACTAGTCTTATAATCGTAGTCTCTGTTACACTAGTTTTACAACAATATTAGTCTCTGTTATTAAAAATATAAATAAAGAGCATATAAAAAAAATTTTAAAGCATAAACAGTATTTACTACATTTGTAATATTTGTAAATGATTCGATAATTCCAGTATTTTCAGAATAACTGACGGGAGTTGCACTTTTTTTTTTTTTATGTTGATTTCAAATACGTGCTCAGACTTTCTTGCAATTATAATAAATCATTTTTTTGTAATTCTGCAAAGAAATGATTTATTATAACCTTCGGACCGATAGTTTCAAGCAAAGGTTAAAAAATGATTTTAACTTTAAGAAAATCCCAATGCAAAATTTATCATTTAACTTTTTATTCGTTGCAGCCATTTTTTTTTTGAAGAGCAGTGATCTTAATCGAAAATTTATTTCAAATAAAATAAATATCCATGATAAAATTTATTTCAAATAAAACAAATATCCATGATAAAATTTATTTCAAATAAAATAAATATCCATGATAAAATTTATTTCAAATAAAACAAATATCCATGATAAAATTTATTTCAAATAAAATAAATATCCATGATAAAATTTATTTCAAATAAAACAAATATCCATGATAAAATTTATTTCAAATAAAATAAATATCCATGTGAAAACGTTTTATTTGAAATAAATTTTTTGCAAAAAATGTTTGACAGCAGAAGTTGTTATATTCGATTAAATTGAACACTAAAATTTATTAAGCAAAGCAACGCAGTATTTATACAAATGTAAATATACGTAAAAATGCTTAATTTGGCTAAATATTAAAATTTTCCATACGTTTAATTCTTCGGTATTTGTGGTTTGAACCACAAATACCGAAGAATTAAACGTATGGAAAATCTTAGCATTTACAAATACCGAAAATATCGTAAAAAAACAAATCACTTTTTTACGGCAATTATCACCGTCTTGCTTTTGATTAAAAAGTAAAATAAAAGTTAAAGGTTAAATTTAATTATATAAAAAAAAACATAACATTTCTTCTACTCAATCCAACAGCAAATAATAATTTCAAAGTAATCAATTGTAAAAATGACTATGGACATAATATTAAAATTATTATGGATAAATGATTTAAAAAACTTGCCATCGTATTGAAAAGTATTGCAAAATTAATGACAGGCATTTTGATATGATTTTTTTTTTCTTTTACACTTTTTAAAGTGAAAAGTTGAACTTTCAGATTGCAACAAATCACAGCTCAAACAAATAAACTGGTGTTTAAATGTCTTAGAATCAAATATTTATATTTCTGCTCTCCTCAATCAAATTGTTAATTAAAAAGATTAAACTATGATGACTCGGATGTCATCATATTTTAATCATTTTTTTGCTCCGCTGTCACATGTTTCAAATGTTAAAACCATTTTTCTCGCTTTTTTATTAAAAAACAAATATCAAATTATTTGTTTTTCGCGGTTACATACATACATACATACATACATACATACATACATACATACATACATACATACATACATACATACATACATACATACATACATACATACATACATACATACATACATACATACATACATACATACATACATACATACATACATACATACATACATACATACATACATACATACATACATACATACATACATACATACATACATACATACATACATACATACATACATACATACATACATACATACATACATACATACATACATACATACATACATACATACATACATACATACATACATACATACATACATACATACATACATACATACATACATACATACATACATACATACATACATACATACATACATACATACATACATACATACATACATACATACATACATACATACATGTTAAAATTAATAGACCTGTAGTTGAAAGGATTATAATTGTCATTCATGTCTAGGTTTATCAGGAGCTGGAAAAACGTCAATTAGTTTTGCACTCGAGGAATATTTATGTTTGCGTAGAATTCCTTCCTATGCACTTGATGGCGATAACATAAGAAGTGGGTTAAATAAGAACCTTGGGTTCTCTATACAAGATTGTGAAGAAAATATTCGTCGTGTTGGAGAAGTTGCAAAACTTTTTGCAGATGCAGGATTTGTTTGTTTATCTAGTTTTATCAGCCCTTTTTCTAAGGACCGATGGAAAGTTCGACAATTGCACGAAAATGCTGGGCTACCTTTCTTCGAATGTTACGTAAGTACGCCTTTGGAGGTTTGCGAGAAACGTGATGTGAAAGGCCTATATAAGAGAGCTCACGCAGGCTTTGTTGATGACTTGGTTGACTTAAAGTCTATTTATGAACCCCCAATAAACCCAGATATTGTATTAAATGCAGGAACATTAACTCTGGAGGAATGCCTACAAGCACTTGTAAAAATGCTTGAAAAAAAAAATATTGTTCCTTCTTGTGCAATAGAGGGAGTTACTGGTATTTCATAATATAGCTCGTAATGTACGCAATATTTAATATAGTGTTGTAAATAATATTGTAAATTTTATTGTTGGTTGTAAAGAAATAATTTCAAGGTGTTGGAACGTTTGCCACTATCAAAGATTGGGTTGCCAATATAAATTAGGATTATTTTTATCAAAATTTTTTGAAAAATAAACTATGAAGTTCATAAAGGACCTTTTTTTTTACAGATTGAATTGAAAAATAAAAGAACTTTATCTTAAGAAAGTGCTACTAGTTAAGACATATATACACATTAATTAAGATACGAATGAAAAATATTTATTATTTACAAAATAGTTTTTTTAGACCACCAAGATTTTCTTTACATTTTTAAACTACCCAAAGTTTTCACTTATTCTTAACGATAAAAATTCTAAATTTTAAAATTTATTTAATTTTGGTATTTTTTATTATTTTCTATCTTTCTATTTTTTATCTTATTATTATTATTATTACTTTTATCATTAGTATTCTTTTTATTATTATTATTATTATTATTATTATTATTATTATTATTATTATTATTATTATTATTATTATTATTATTATTATTATTATTATTATTATTATTATTATTATTATTATTATTATTATTATTATTATTATTATTATTATTATTATTATTATTATTATTATTATTATTATTATTATTATTAATATTATTATCATTATTATACAAGGTAAAAAGTTGTTGAAAAAGTTATTTTTATGATAAAATCAAACAAAATTACGAAGTATTTTTTTACGAAGTATTTTTTAAAACCTTTCTAATTAAGTTAATTAAAAAAGACTTTAGTAAACTTAATTAAACTTCTTACAAAAATTTTAATTATATTTTAAAAATGTTTAAAAAATTGATTACATTGTTTTTAATATAACTTACTACATTTTAAAGGAAAGCTCATCTCACTGCTTCTTCTTAGGGGATTTGAGCTGAAGTGATTTTTACTTAGTCTTAGAAGATTAGGTCAAAAAAAGCTGTAAACGAATTTAAAAGTACTTTTCTTATTTTCGACCAATTTTTTTTTAAACATGGTTTCCTGACTTTAATTGACCATGATTTCAAAAAAGACACGATAAAACCTGAATTTAAAAACAGTTGGAAATTTATCAATCACATTTATGTTTACGTATTGTAATGAAACTTATTTAGTGTAATTTTGCATATTCTGTTTACTTTTTTCAATCAAAGATTTAGACAAACAGATCAGTACTTTAAAACAGAATCTCTCAAAGTGGAAGAGTTGTCTCTTAATAGGGAAAAAGTTTTATAAATTTAAGATAAAAAGAATATAACAGAAAAATATGTATCCAACTCCGTATGTGTTATTCAAATGTTTAATTATGAAAGAAAAGATAATTATGAGTACAATATAAATAAATCTTGCGACTTCTTACTGTCATATTAAATTGTATGCAACAAACCGTTGTTCTTAATACTCTCCAAGGTAAATACTTGTTTCAATAAGCAAACCTCGTTTTGACTTTTGCTTCAGATGACGATTTGATGTAAATTTTGACCTTTTATCTGTCAAGAAACTCTTTGAGATCCATATTAAAATTTTCTTTTTAATTTAAAGCATACTACTTCTGGTACTTAAGTAAAATAACAAATGAATTACTATTTTTAAACCTCCGCAGGTTTTTAACAAGTATCTGGCGTTCAATGGGAGTATGAAGTATCATTTTCTTTAAAGATTAAAATCATCGAACCCACCTCTATTATTGGTCTGATTACAACTTTCCTTTTAAGAAACTCCGTTAAATTTTTTTCTCTGAAAATCTGGAATTTTACTTATACTTATAATGGGATGGGATTCAGATGATGGATTTCAGGTGATATGATTATATTATTGTCTTCCTCCAACATTTCATCCAGCAGGCGTCGGTTAACAACATTCTTGTTAATAACCGATACCCGCTGAACTTGCATTTGCTTATGAGGTTTCCCATCACAGAATCTACATATATTTTTCTCTTTAGCACCAATTCAGTTTTAAAAGATACACTCCGCATTTTTGAATAAGCTGTAAGCAGGTTTAGTGTAAATTAATGTCATCAGGTGACATCAGGAGTTTTAATATAAAGCTACTTACAGCTTATTCAAGAACGATATTTGGTCGTAAAATGTTTCAAAAACCACTCAATCGATTTTGATGACGTCTTTATTGTTTTATAGTAAGGTTATCTCCCTTTCAAGTAATATAAAGGCAATCTTAAAAGAAACAAAGCCTGACATCTTGTTAAAAGCAATAAGAGGAAAAAATTTGGAAAGAAAGTTATGGTTTGGTAAGTCGTCTGTTTCTGTGGTTTCAAAACTCAGCCATTTTTCACGAACGAAAACATGAACTCCAAAGTTTACACGAAAGAACTGTCTTCTGGTCTGATCTTGCATCTCGACTTTACTGATGAAGTGCAATCAAGTTGTATGAACAAAAATGTTGGTTATTCCCAAAAAACATGAAACATGAAGAAGGGAAAAGTTGCAGCAGCTATCAGTGAATTCGATGTGGTGGCATCACGAAATTTTAATAAAAAATGACGTCCAAAAGCTCATGCGAAGTGTCCGCACGAAATGGAGAAAATATTGTGATCAACTCGAAGAAGATGTTTTCTAAAAAATTTACTGTATTTACAAATACGTTTACTTTATCATAATCGATTAAGTGTTTCTCAAAAATTTAAAAGACCCCATGGGTCATCATTATTCCGGAGAGTCATTATGACTAATTTTCTAACCCGAGCATTTTTTTTAGCTTTAAAGATCCTTGAACGCTATCAACACGAATTTGCATAGCAGCTTAAAGAGGATTGAATTTCCATAATTATACCAATTAAACTTTATTTGCAAGAAAACAGATTCAGAACAGAAAACAACATCTTTTTCATTTCTTGACATTGTAAAAGTTATTCAGGGGATGGGACCTGTCCCAGACATTAGCACAACATTCTGTTGAATATCTTTAAAAAAATTACTTCGAGCATTTTAACAAAGTGAAACTTTAAAATCAATTCTGAGATTGAATTAATTAGTCCCTTTTGAAAAAATTTCAAAGATTGGGCTTGGCATTTTTTTTATGGCATAGACTTTATATAAATCATTAGAAATCTTTTTTTGAAAAACATAAAATTTCACCAATTGATTTTCAGCCCCCAATTTGTTTTTTTTCTAAAATATTTTCTTTAGACGTTGTTATGAAACTTTTTTTCTATGCTCTTATAATTCCAAAAAAATTGATCTAATGGTTCTAAAAACATGGATCAAATGATTTTAAAAACAATGACCTAATGATTCTAAAAACAATGATCAGATGATTCTAAAAAAATTCTTTCGATCAATTCCTTACCCTTCAAATATCCCCAATTAGACCTCTTAAGCACAAAAACTGCTCTGTATTTTATTTCAAAACTATTAAACATTTGTATTTTTATGAATATTTATAAGAACAATTTGAAAAAATGTTGAGCAGACATATTGGACCTTGCGGAGGATTCTTTTATACAAAAAGAAGGTAGTTTGATATAAATTGTATAAATATCAAGAATATTTTAAAGTAATCATTTTTATATACAAAAGAAGGATATAATTATTTAAAAAGCTTTTATTGCAATTTTAAAGTCTTTAATTTTAAATTAAAGGAAGGATTATATTTAAGATGTATTTATTGAGATGAAATTTAAAGTAACAGATGTTAAATTGTCTTTTGAACGGTTGAAAATTATAGTAGTTTGTTGTAATAAAAATTACTATAAATAAATACTGTAAATAACTAAAATGATTATAAATATGAATAAAAAATTAGATAATTCTGAAAATTAACTAAGTTTATTTGTTTAGCAAGTTCTTAGAATAAGATCTTCCAACTTTGAAAATATTTTATCTTCAATATGAGCTACTTTCTAAGAAACATATCTTTAATATGAACTGTTTATCAGAAGAGTTGATGAGCGTAACCAGTTCTAATTTGATAGTTACCTAGGAAAATATTGAGTTAGTGTATGGCAAAAAGCTAGCGGGGAGTTGACAGGACTATTAATGAATAGAAGAAAGCAACACATTTAGCAAACAATACAACACTTTTACACAAATTGTAATTGACTCTTTGATATAGCAACTTGTAACTGTCTTATTAAATCCTGTGATAAATCAAATTGTAATGGCTGCTATCAGAAGTTTCATAAAATCTGCAAATATTTACAGGAAAGTAAAATTCTTTTTACAGAATTTCAGTTTATTAAGATTCATTGAGGTAAGATAGGAACTAAGAGTAAAATACAAATAGAGCAGCTTCAGCAATTTTTACAGTTGCATTAAAATCAGCAAAGGTGCAGATTTTATTAATAATATTCCTACTACAAGCTTCGCCATTAATCATAACAAAATTGAGTTATCTAAACGAAAAATTATGAAAGCCTGTCAAGCTGAGCTTGATAAGATTTATATGGAAGAGGATATCCAATGCATGATCTTATCCAAATAAAATCAAAGAGGACCATTATTCTAATTGTTTTGAGCAAGATGGAAGTATCTTTTTTCGTTTTGTTAACCAATCCAGAGGATAAAGGTGACGTGAGCTGAGCATTTTTTTCATAGAAAGAAACATTTTTAAAATAAAAACAGATTTTTAGACTTGTAAAATACCTGTAAAACCTCATAAAAAAAATTTGCAACATTTTTTTAAATAATCTTTTTTCACACTTTACGGAGAAAACTTCGCTTTTAGCATTTTTTGAGATTTTTCTAACAAATAAAAGCTGAGCGTTGTTCAACTTTAATTTTTTAGAGAAATTTCAACAACAGCAAAAAAAATTATCAATCAAGTTAAAGGGTGTTAATGAGTTGTAGCTTTGATTACATCTCTAATTATTTAAAGTGAAAGGTAAATTTCAATAGGTGTTAAATTTATTAATTTTAACAAATAAATACAATGTATTAAGAACAATATAAAAATAAATTGTTATATTCAGTATACATTACATTGCTATATTATTTCATATTGATAGTTATAAATTTTCCTATTGGTAAAAGGCTTTGTTTATTCTACGAGTTGACGTTTGAATATCTTGACGAGTGCGTGTGGGACGTGTAAACTAGCTTTTATAGAGTTATTTACACATCTTGTTGTTTTAATCAGTGCGTTCACATTAGATGATTTATCAAGCCTACAGTGATTGGACAATGTTTACATTTCCTGTTTTTAATCATGCTGTTGAAAAACAATGAAATAATGTTTATGTGAAAATAAAAACGAGACGAACCCACATCAGTTTGGTTTAAGCCTCAAGTACAACGCTGCATTAAAAATTTCAGTAAGTTTAAAACCATGGTATTTTTTTGTATTTTGTCGAGCGTTTTTTTCCCACGCTAACTAATATATACCTGGAAATAATTTAGAAAAAAATCTCTTGAATATCGAATTAAAATGGCATGCCGACCAAAGGGATATGGAATGACAGCTGAAATTGAAGAACAGATGAACAGCAAATACGATTATAACTGTGGTAAGATATTTTATAAGTTCATATTTATAATTGTTAATCACTAAGTTTATACATTTATATAGTTTTTTGGCTTTTTTTTTTCATGACCTCTAAATTAGAGAAAGAAGTTTTGGAATGGATTTCTTACTACGTTCCTGATGCTGAACTTGAAGGTGTAACTGGACCCGAAGAAGTCCAGCTTAAACTAAAAGATGGAGTTACACTGTGCAAATTGATTAACAAGCTCTCACCCAATAGTGTTCCGAAAATTAACTCCACCCAAGCTGCTTTTAAACAGATGGAGAATATAAATTTTTTTTTAACTGCTTGTGAAGGGATGGGTTGTCTACGAAGTGACTTATTTCAAACAGTTAATCTCTACGAAGGTACAAACATGGCGCAGGTTTTATTGGGTATTTACGCTTTAGGAAGAAAAGCTCATAAACTTGGGTTAAAGGGTATCGGTCCCAAGGAAGCTGATAAAAATGAAAGGCAATTTACCGAAGATCAACTTAGAGCAGGTGAGGGAACAATCGGCTTACAAGCCGGATGGAACAAAGGTGCATCACAATCTGGTCAAAATTTCGGGAAAACAAGATCAATTCTTGATTAGATTTATCAATCGATAATTTGTGTTGGACAATAATTTGTGCAAGGCGATAAGTTTTGTGCAAGATGCTATAGAAGTCGCAGGTGTATTGATATATATATAGAAAATGTTGGAAAATCTTTCTGAAAAAAATTAAATAGTAAAAAATTTATTTTTATTACGTTGTTGTAAAATCAAATTCTTTCAAAATCTAGAAGTTTTAAACTAACAACTGATAATCAAGCTTCTGCGTTCGGTTTTTCGTTTTTTAGCGAAAAGTAACGAATAGATTACAAATTTTTATATCTCAGTCATTTGAAGTAAAGCGAATATAAAATGATTTATATATTTAGACATACAAATTTATAAGATTCCAGAAAAAAAAGCGATACTTTGCATGCATTATGATACTTTTTGTTTAAATCTTAAAAGAAAATGCGCAGAATTCGATTAAAACCGTTAAGCTTATTTTTGAAATTTTCAATTTTATGTGCGAGTATAAAGCTTTGCTGTTTTAACACATAAATTGTTCTATTTTAATAAAACTCAACAATTTCAATTTATCTAAAAAGTATAAAAGTGAAGTCAGTTATTGTTTGTTATTATTCGTTATCATTCGTTTCATTTGTTAAACTATTACCTTTCTGATCAGCAATAATTTACTAAGTTATGGTTTTATGTATGTTTAGCCTGTCTATTTATCTAAAAGTTTATTTGATTAAATTTCTATCTCAGGTAAATTTACCTGAGAATCAATGGTTTCAAATGGTTCGTGAACAGAGCTGATTTTTTTGAAAATAAAACATTCTTGTACTGAAATAAACCAGCTCACGCCACAGTGAAGCGAAATGGTCAAAAAGCGGCCAAAACTCAAAATTTTGTAAAGTAATAAACGTTTTTATTAAATTATTGCTCCAATTCTCTGACTTGGATAGTAGACATGAGAGAGCCAAAATATATATTTTTCTTATCATTTGATATTTTTCCTAATAAGTTGTAAAAAAAAAATTAATGAAAATGGTGTATTAAAAAAGTTCCACTTATGGCCACTTTTTGAGCTTTTCGCTTCATAGTGCCACGGTTCAAAATTTTTAAAGTGACCTTATCTAAACTGGTTAATGGTTTTATTAACCCTTTTCAGCTTTTTATTTTTTATGTAAATAAACAGGAGAAAAAGCACCTGATATCAAAGATTTTTCTATTTATGAGTCTGCATTATCAAATACCTATTCAAGAAAAATGATCAACAACGCTTCTTTATTTGTGGGACGAACTCCATACTTTTATTTTCTTAGAATTTCCATTTTTGAAGTTTCGTGTTGCAAATTTAATTTTTGCAATTTTTTTCTTATAAAACTTTTAATTTTTTTTGAACGATTTTTTGTAACGAAAATTTACAACTTTTATCCTCTTAAGCTCACTTTCCTTGTTACATGTGGATTGCGTAGTTATTTCCTGGAAGCTTCTTGGAAGTTACTGAATCCCTTATAAGCATAACTGAACTCCTCTTTGAAGATGCTATGTCATTTAAAATGCAAATGCATTAATAAACCTAAATTAAATAATAAATTATTATAATAAACCTAAATTATTGCGACACATTGGAAACTTTGTAGATGTTGCTAGGTAACTGTTTTCAGAATTGCGATGTACAGGTAGCAGCAAAATTGAGGAGTCTGAGCATCAGGAATGATGGAAGAGTGATTGAAACAAAAAATGTAAATTTATAATACAGGTTTGTAAAAAAGTAACAAATTATCTGTAAATCTAATAAGTGAGCTATATTTTAATGATAACAACAAAATGATCGTTTTAATCGCAGCTGTTCTGTAACACTCACGTCGTTTATATTTTATTATTTCGTTAAAATCGAAAATCGAACTATTACAGCTCATCATTAATATGAATTTCTGAAAAGGGCAGTGGAAGGTAATTTTTAAAAGAATAAAGAAAAGCTTAATATTTTTTGCTTTCAACTCGTCTACCGTTTTGACTTTAAACAAATAAGACTTTTAATGGACTTCAAAAACAAACCGTAATTGCATAATTACATAATTAATTAAACTAATTCTGATTTGAAGATTATAGAACCTCGTAAGAGTTACAAAGCGTGTTAGGAATTTATTTTCTCAGTTGTAAATCCTATTTTTTTATTAGATCTGTTGTTCTATTAATTCTAAAAAAATTTAATTAATTTCATTGTTTGTATGAATGCTTTAAGGGTTTGGTAAAGAATGCCGCTGTTGTCATAACTCTTCTTTTTCAAAAATCTCACTTAGAGCCTTGTTATTCTAAGGTCTCGAAATACTAGATAGCATAATTTTTACCAATCAAAACTTTTACCACTCCGTAATAAATAAAAAGGACTGTTTTTTTAACCGACCTCTTAAAAATACTAACACAGTTTAAAATCCCCATTCTCAACATGCCACAGATTCTCTTCAAAAGATTTATTTTAAAGATTTAACCACAATAAGCGTACGATTCTACCGCTTCGATTCTACCTCATGATTTTTTTTTTTTTTACTATATTTTCTAAACCATGACCGTAAAAAGACTCATAAAAAACAGTGAAAATGATTGCTAAAAACCGTTTCCAACATGAGAACATTTACTTAGTTCATCGAGAGTGGTACATGATAAAAACGAATGCATCCTTCAGTGTTTTAGATTGTCTAATAACATAGAATTTGAGAAAAATTTTCTAGTTAATTTAAGTAAAAGGAAAAAAGATAAATAATTTGAAGACATTTAAGATTAAAGATTGATAAAAGCTATGAACGATATTCGGGTCAGAGAGAAACTTTGGGTCAGAGAGAACTTTGAAGAGTTATTTTGAATGTAAATATTATGGTAAGAATTGTGGAGAAAATAAACAAAACAATTTGATGTTATCTTGCAAGAAAAGTAAAAGTCAAAACAGGAAATTTCAGGAAAGAAACAGGTATGAATACTCTATCATATAACTTATAAATTTGTAAACTCCATTAAAGAATCAAATTGTAAATAGTATTAGTTTTAACTAATACGATTTACTCTTTAATTCTTTATAGGGGTTTACATTTTTGTAAACTATATAAACTTTTTCCGATTATATATCTTAAGATTTTGATATTTTTTTTTTGCAAGAGTATTCTACATTATTTTTGTTAGAATGTTCTAACAACAGGAAGTGTCATTTATCGTAAAACGAGGTGAATAAAAAAAAGGTTTGAAGTTTGGATTAAAAATTTCTTTATTTTTGTTAATTTAAAACTACTAATCAAAACTCAGTTCTGTTTTGCCCCTATCGGCTCATGATATCATTATAAAATTATTTTATTTCGATAAAACTAAAAAAAAAAGTAAAAAGCAAAAAATGGTTTTCTAATCACCCCGCAAATAGAGATGATAAGGAACATCATGTTTTATTCTTTGGCATGGTCTTTTTGGATGTTGAAGGACGTGGGTAAAGTGGATTATGGGGGGTTATATCCTACCTATGTACGTCCTCAAAGTCATCAACACTGACACTTCTGCAGGGCTGGACATTCACTTTTATTCTTTTTTCTTGGTTTTCTTGGTTTTCTTGGTTAAAGAGTCTGGTTAAAGAGTCTTGTAAAAGACTTTGAAGGAGCTCTTCAAAGCTCTTTAGGTTATTCACATTTTGGTTTTTGTCTATATCAGTACCTGAAAGCACTTTTTTGCTGTCCAGGAGCGCAATTCAGCTTTTCTAAAAATCTAAAATAATATTTTTTTCTTCAATTAGCCACACAGTTTTTATAAAAGCAAAAGAAATTTATACTTAGGAATTCCAGTATTTTCCACTAAGTATTTTTTTAAGTCCAGTGGCTGTGTCAGGTGTGTTGAAGTTTCTGATAGGAATGTAAATCTTATGGCATTGTCTTCACGCAGCTTAACAGATATTAGGGAAAGGTGAAAAGATCAATTATTTCCTATGAGAAATTTCTTCTCTTCTAGTTTTTTGATATGGGACAACAACTCTTTAGACTCAGTCTTCGAAGCAGAATGAATCGAGCTAGCTAGATATTTTCCGATTATATTTTGTATTTTTGACCTGCCTTCTATCCAGATTTGCTATAAATACAAAAACCTTAGGCACAATATAGGGTGATAGTATGGTATTGTCTGCGGCGGCTACGAATATCAGGTTGATACCTTTGAGGAGCATTTTAATACCGTTTCATGATATTTAGTTCCTCTCTATGTGATTACCTTTCGTTTTCCCAGATCATCTGTAAGGTTGGTCTCATCACAGTTTATTACATATGACACCGGAACATTTCCTGGTTTGTTTGACAATACATTAAAACTCCTCTTTATAGTATCTGATGTCACACCTACTCTAGAGCGTTTCATGCTCTGGCACATTCTCACTGCCAATTAATCTTTGTATCGTCACAAAAATTCTTTGGAAATTCAACAGAAGCGCTCAAATATACATCGAAGACTGCCTCAAGATTGTTGTTATCATCGAAGATTGTTGTTAGTTCCATTGAGAAGCAACAACAAAAAACACGAAAATCTTGCATGATAACGCAAAAGCTCATGATAACGCAAAAGCTCATGATAACGCAAAAGCTCATGATAACGCAAAAGCTCATGATAACGCAAAAGCTCATGATAACGCAAAAGCTCATGATAACGCAAAAGCTCATGATAACGCAAAAGCTCATGATAACGCAAAAGCTCATGATAACGCAAAAGCTCATGATAACGCAAAAGCTCATGGCACCCTGTGATTTTTAGCTTTTTAGCAAAATTAAACAACACCTGACTGGACTTTATTGGCACACTCTGTCCGAGTGTGCCAAAAATATCCAAAAATCATTGTCAACATTTCATGCTAAAAACTTGTCTTAATGATTGACACGAGTTGATCAGCAAAAATTTTTATTAAAATAAACATTAAATATCAATCAAAGTATTTTTGATTCGGTTATTGACACATGAATTTGACAATGGTTTTATGACACTTTTTTGTTATTTTTTAATAATTAACTTTCTTACGCTACTATTGCTTTCAATCAACTTTACCAAGTTTAATTTTTTCATTTTAAGTTATATGCTTTTTTATTATTTGTTTAGTACAAACGTTTGAAGCAATTTCATGAAAAGTATATTCTTTAATGTTTTAGTAGCTGATTTTGACAACTTTTTTTATCTATGACCCTACAGTTTTTGACACCGGATAAATTTTCCTCCAATATCCTCTAAACTTTTGCTTATGTGAATTTGCTGTTCAAAGTAAAACAAAAACGCAAATTATTTTCCAGCTTTAATAGTTTTAGATAAGTTGTAAGGAATAACTCATATTCGGTTAATAGTTTTAACTTAAAATGTTTGAAAATGAAAAAAAGAATTAAAGTGTTAAAGTTGGTCCACGCGGGTTGTTTAAAGAGCTATGGCCTATGATTGGTAAAAATCTCCTTAGATAAGAAGCTATTTATCGTTAATTGAGTCATCAACAGAAGAAATAATCAATTTATTGCTCAGAAAAGTGACATTCCCTCACTGTGTACCATAGAAATACAAATTCAATAATGATGCTTTGTGTTGTTGAGTCAAACATTAAAAAAATGTCCACCCATATATATTACAGAGAATTTCAACCTTTTGGAAAAGCATGTGGTAACTTGGCTCAAGAAGACCTTCTCCAGATAAGAATTATGTGTTCTAATAGGATTGAGCTACGAGCCAAAAAGACCCCTGCAGTTTTTCAAAGACAATATGGGTTATTTTTAGTCCGAAGACTTTTAGGCTTCCTCCAGCCCAGGGTTTGAAATCACTTGATTATTTAATATGAAGTGCTGTGGAGACCAAGACATGCAAAAAGGCCAACTCAAGTCTCAGTTCTTTAAAGTCATCAAGAGCTTCAAACTCTATGTCAAGGGATTACGTCATCAGAACTTGTCACGCCCTCCGTCCGCGTCTTGAAAAAGATTTTATTGAAAGAGATGGAAATCTAAATGAATCTTAAGGTAAAATAAGGTCTTAATCTAGAATTTTTTTTTTTATAAGTATTACTCAAAAATGATTATTGGCTTTAGAGTTTTGTAAGTCTAGTAGTAAGAAAATGTCCACGAATTGCTGTTGCACCCTGTATAACAGAAATGCAGCTATTACGATAATGCGATCATTGATCGCCCAAAGTCATGAGCTTTTTCATTTGATTGAATTTTTCTGTAACATCTTTTTAACTGGATGTTAAAACGAATTGACTTCACCAAAATTAAGTTTTGTGTGTGTGTGTTTTTTTTACGGTCAAGAAATGTTTGACATTATATAATACTCGATGATCAGCAATATAAACGTTTAAAAGCAATTTAAAGCACAAAATAGTTTTCTTTTTTTTTTTTTTTTTTGTTATTTAGCCCATGTTTATCAAGATTCAGAGAAGTTTCAAGAAAATCTATTGTTTTATACATAATATTCTTGTTCTACGATCCCTTAATCAATGATGTGACGCATTTTACCGAAGTTTAAACCAGATTGATTAGCGTGTTTGTTAGTGCCCATCTGCAGACCAATAATGCCATCTCCAGCACGCAACTGTTCTTCAGTAAACTCTCTTTTGTTTTCAACGGCCTCCTTCGGTCCTATTCCTTTTAGGCCTTTTTTTGCAGCTTTTCTACCCAGGGCGTGCAACATGATGATGACCTAAACATAAGGTAGAAAGGATTGCTTTTAGTCATTCTAGAAAATGTATAAAATAAGATCTTTAAGCTTCTTTTGTAGAAATAGCATACAATATGTTTATTTTACAAAGAAAATAAACGAGACTTGTTTACCTGAGCCATATTTGTGGCTTCAAATAAGTCGACAGTTTGGAAACTATCGCTCCGGCTGACTCCAAATTTCTCTGCAGCTGTTAAAAAGTTGCCGATATTTTCCATTTGTTTAAAAGCCATTTTGTTTGTGTTAATATTTTTTATGCTGTTTGGTTGAAGCTTTTCGATTAGTTTGCAAAGTATAACTCCGTCTTTAAGTTTTTCATGCACTGCAGAGGAGCCAGTTACACCTTGTAGCTTGGCTTCTGGTACATGCACCATAATCCATTTAAGAGCTTCTTGCTCTAAAAATCGTAAAAAAATCATCCATAGAGACTGTTGTCTCTAGACAAGAGACTTTGACAAATTCTCTGATAATTTATCAAAATTAGATACACTTACCCAAAACTGTATCGTACTTATTTTGAATTTTATTGCTAATTTCAGCGGTAAATCCAAATCCACTCGGCCTGTCGGCCATGTTTTACAAATTTTATTTTGTAGTTAAAAATTAACTGAAAAAAAATGCTTTCAAATATTAATTACAAAAATGATTTTTTATGTCAATAAAAAGCTTACAAAAACATCAACAAAACACCGTGGAAAACGTAGACATTAAAAAAAACAAAAGCAAATACACAAAAACAAGTAAAATGACTATAACAATACCATTAAAAGCCAGAAACCATAGCAACAAAGAATGACACGATTAGTAAACAGTATAGAGAAAATTTACTTTTAAAAAAAAATTCGCTCAAACGGTATTTTTGTGAAGACGTTTTTAAGAACATCCTTTTGAGATTTTAAAGTTTTAAAAACGCAACAGAATTCTTGACAAAAAATATTTACCTTAAATGGTAATTCTTTGTTATAAGCGTACGTAATGAGAGATGACATTGTTTTTTTATAATTAATGACGTAAATGACTACTAGCTTCGACGAGTAATAAATTTTTCTACGGATGCAAAGGAATCGGTGGAAAAAGTCAACAGCACAGCGAAAAAACCCGGAAAGAATTCAAAATTTAATAATTTACTTTACCGGTCAGAGGTAAGAAAAAAGATATTATTTACTATGATGAGTATTTATGTTTTGCAAAAGTTTTCAATCCAAAAAAAATTTATGCCATAACAAATTAGGAAATTAACCTTCCCCTCTTGTCTACTGTTAAGCTGAATGTATGAGCTGTAGCTATTTAAATATGAGATGAAAAGTTTTTAAGAAGATTATATTTTTAAGCTGTTTTCACCATAGTGTTTTAATATCATGCATTCTTTGGCTTGAAATGAAATGTAGTTTTTATGGGCTAATCGAAATATTAATCCTATCCACGTTTTTTAATGAAAAACAAT
Organism: Hydra viridissima; assembly: GCF_058129835.1. Lineage (NCBI taxonomy): Eukaryota > Metazoa > Cnidaria > Hydrozoa > Anthoathecata > Hydridae > Hydra > Hydra viridissima. The sequence continues at coordinate 4,182,096 of NW_028324302.1, forward strand.
TTTTTTCAAAAGATAAAGTTAATCAAAGGTGCACAAGGCTTTACAATCACTTCTGGTCTGCAAAGTTGCGTTTATTTTTACTTTAATTAAACAATAGTTTCCTGACTTGCGTCATTTAAACACCCGTTAGAGACGGTTGACATTTTTTTTTAGGATTGCGAACATAACAAATAACGAAGTATTTTTTAAGAATGTTTTTTTTATTTGTTGTAATTGCGAGAGTTTTCTCAATAACCATTTGTAATACAGTTTATTTTATACAGTTAATTTGTAATACAAGTAATAGAGTTTTCTGTCTTCAACGGTACATCACATCATCGTAAACCTAAAGTTAGAAAAATAAACAACTTAACAATGCAGTTGCTATCAACTCTTCTATTTGGGTAAAAAAAAAAATTTCTATCCTAATAAAAGAGTTGATAATTACATAATTAAGTTTCATGCCAAGTTGTTTTTGGTTTGGCCGCCTTAAACTATTTATCTATAACTCATATGCCTAAACACGCATGCTACCACATAAGTATACACACATATAAACAAGCTATTGTTATTTAGAAATATGACATAAAATCATAACAATATATTAAAAATTTTAAATTTAACATTTATATATGGAAGATATTTTTTTACCTGTAATTGTAACCCTATATGCGACATACTCTCACGCCTTTAGTAATTTTCCAACCTGATTTATAAAAATAAACCCCATTCTGCTAAGCATTTGTGTTTGCTCTGATTATGAATTTGAAAAGAATGCGACATGGCGATTATTTCAAGTTTAACACTTTTAATTGTAAAGCATTTACTCATGCAGTATGCGGTACTCTAACAGTTAATGAGAGAACGTCAATCATATATATATATATATATATATTTGATATAGAATTGAATCAGATTACTCAGAGTAGAATGACGTACGAAAAGAAATAGTAAATAGTATGGCATGAAGTTTGTCTTGAATAGTCTCTAGAAAACATTTGAAATTTCTAAAGCCCAAACTTTTATGAGCCCAAAATCTACAAAGATTTCATCTGATCCAATCATCTTCGCTTCTGGTGTCATCACACAACAACCATATACTCTGTTTAAAGAAACAGCTTGGAACTTGCAAAGAGAGAGGGAAAGGATGAAGTTTCAAAAACCCTTAAACAAAGTCTTTACCAGCAAGTGTCGTTTACTTCTTAAAAGGATGTCAAATTTTGTTCTTTTCGTAATATTCTCACGCTATATTCTCACGATATATTCTTACGATATATTCTCACAATATATTACGTACTTCATGTATGGATAATCCATAAACATACCCTTTTATAGATTAAATTGTAAGTTGCTTCAAAAAATGGAAGTCTTATAGTTGATCAATTTTATCCCACAAAAGTCGCTGAATTTGAAATTATTCAAAAAAGAATAAATACTCATACATTATTTCGTGATAATCTAAAAGAGATGAAAAATAATGCTAGAAAAATCTCATCTCTAAATTAATATAACGAGTCTACATTAAATAAAAGCGTTTCTTTTGTCGTTATAATTGTTTAAGAAAAGGTAGAAATTTAGTATTTCATTAATAACTGGCTAAACGAGAAAATTAAAAATATGCATTACAATACTTGAAAAATTATCCTTGCCATGACCAAAACAAAATGAATTAAGTTTTAAAACTATATACAAAAAAAAATCTGAAAAAAAAATTTTTAATCTGAGCTTGTAAAGCTTTAACACAAATGTCTCGTTTTTTGCCACTGTCCCATTATGCCCCACTCTACCCTAAATAATTACAAGCCTTTAATAGCCAAAAGTTTTCTACCCCAAGTAGATTTTTAAACTTATCATTATAATAGTATAAGCATTTGTTATTTAATACAAAAGTAGATAACAAGTCGAATGTCGATTAAAAGTAGGTAACATCTGCATCAAAATGTTTTAAATTTTGCAAAGGTTTGTTTAATGAGCTATAAAAGAAAACTCTTTTTTTATTTAGTAATATTAATATGTTATTTTCTGGTATATATATATAAGAAGATTCAGATGTATTTAAATTATATTTCGTTTTAAATGTTAGGGATGAGGGGAAAATGAATTTGTATTGTTTTGTTGAGATAGTTGTAATTAAGAGTTTTTAAAGAAATATTATAATATTAAAGTAATTTTAAGTGTATTAGTTAAAAATATATTAATATATGAAAAGTTATATAAGTTTATTTGAAAAGAGTTAAAAGTTTAAACAAAAAAATTGTCCGTACACTATGTTAATTTTTAAATTAAAATTAGTTAAAATTAAATTAATATCTTGTTCGACCACCATCAGCTTCAATAACTGCTCTACAACGATTTTTCATTGATGAGACGAGTTTAGACGTAATTTCTTGATTAATTGATGACCAAACATCTAAAACCAATTCTTTGAGCTCGTTTTTATTCTTTGGAGCTCGATCTTTCATTCTTTTTTCCACCACCGACCATAAATGTTTTATAGGGTTCAAATCGGGCGATTGTGCAACCCAATCCAACACGTTAATGCCATTTGCAGCAAGATATCTGGTTACAGATCCAGCTTTGTGCTTTGGATCGTTGTCATGTTGGAATATAAATTCCGTTCCAAGTCCTAATTTTCCTGCCGAAGCCACCAAATTCCGTTCTAATATGGATCTATATAAGTGTTGATCCATTTTCTCATTAATAAATTCAATTTTACCAACACTGGACGCACTCATGCAGCCCCAAACCATAACATTTCCACCACAAAGTTTAAATGTTGCCTTCAAACACTTCACATTATATTCTTCTCCGACTCTTCTAAAAACTTTTGCACCACCATCAGCTCCATATAAATTAAATTTACTCTCGTCTGACCAAATAATCATATTCCAAAATGTATCATCCTTTAGAACATGTTCCTTTGCCCACTGCAACCGTTTTCTCTTGTTCACTATGCTGATGAATGGTTTTCTCCGAGGCGTCCGTGCAAAAATATTGGCTTCATACAGTCTGTTCCTAATTGTTTGTGGCGATAATTTAATATTTAATTCATTTTCTAGCTCTTTTGATACTTCTACTGCATTTTTTCTTCTATTCTGCTCGATTTTCCCAACTATGCACCTGTCAACTCTTGGTGTTGTTGATCTTTTTCTGCCTCGTTTTGCCACTGATTTTGTTTTTAAATACTTTTCCCATGTATATTGAACAGAGATTGGTGGTATTTTCAACATTTTTGCAACTTTTTTAATTGATAATCCATTTTCCCTATCAAAAATTACTCGTTTACGTAAGTCAATGCTATATTCTTTTCTTTTTCCTTCCATCATAGCCACGTAGTTAAGAAAAGGTTTATTTTTATTTATTATAGTATTATTTAACCTAAAAGTACAAGATATTAATATAAAAATCATTTATAAACAAAATTTTACCTTTTAAGTCAAATGTACGGACAATTTTTTGGTTTTAAAATTTTTAAAACTTTTAAATAAGTTAATTATAATTTAAATTGTCGGGAGAAAATTAATAATGTATCGTTTTTATTTGTTTTCTTGTGCGCTATCTATTGGTTTAATTTATTTTTTTCTAACATTTAAAGTTTTAGAGCTTTTTTCAAAAAACCTTATTTTTCATTAATGTACGGACAATTATTTTGCCCACTGTATATATATATATATATATATATATATATATATATATATATATATATATATATATATATATATATATATATATATATATATATATATATACATTTTATCATAAATCAGGTGAATTATGGAGAACTTGATAGTCTTCAAGAGAGCTGTGCAGAGAATTCGGAAAATACATAAAAGATAACTTGAAGACCACAAAACAACCATAACCAGAAGACCACAAAAAGAGAAGATGATATGCTTATTCGACAGAACATCGAAATTGAAGATTTGAGTGCACGAAGCTAACGCAAGATCTTAAGCATTGCAAACAATAAATAACACAAAAACAAAGATGAAGTGATCGAATTGCTATGAAAAAACCATTGTTACGCCCAAAAAGTAAAAAAAAAAAAAATTAGCTTGGCCTTTAAAATTGTTCAATTGTTTATTTCAGTCATTCAACCTTTCTTTGTTTTGTTTCTTTGTTTTGCAGCCCAAAAAATCAAATCTTTGGGTGGAAGCAAAGAGATTTTGTTCATCGAAATAAGGGACAACAAGAGTAGGGAAAGTGTACTGTTCCAACAATCAAACCTCTGTTTGATCAGTCATTGTTTGGGGTTGCTTTGGGAACAACCAGGTCGATAATTAAATTAAATTCGAGAGAACTCTATGAAAAAAGTATCGTGACATTTCAGAGTTTAATGCAACTTCCTCAAGGAAACGTTTAGATGAATCCTAAGCACTCTATGAAGTTATGCCAGAGATCTTATGCCAGTTATCTGCGAAAAAAAGAGAGAAAAAGAACAATTCAATAGATTAGCTTTCCCAAAGATCATCGACGGAACAAAATCTCATCGATGATCTTTGGGAAAATCTCATCGATGATCTTTGGAAAAATCTCAGTGATGATTTTTGGAAAATACTACAAAGTTACATTAAAGAATATTGGATTTTTAAAAAATTGTTTTTATTTTTCAACCATTTTTAAATGAAATTTCTTTCACACAATAGGAGTGATTATTACTCGTAGGCATATATATAAACTCATGAAGCTAAATATTTTATACTATTTTTGTTTGTTGAGAAAAATTATCATTGCGGACGTTTGGAGCGATAGTGCATACTGTGTAGGCTGTTATCCGACAGCCCCACCCTAATCATAGGCTGAATTGGATATTTTAGCGATTTAAAAGTTTTTCTAATTGTAGTTTTGGTTAATTTTTAATATATTTATTAAATTTTTAACTTAAAATGTACATGTAAGATTATTGGAGGGTATTAAACTTTACAGTTTCGTGTTTGATTTAATACAAACTGATAGAAGAAAAGTAATGATGTATACTGCCTAAAATTTAATATTTGTTCATCAAATTTTTAATACGCCGTTTTAAGATTCGTGATAATTATTTAAGTACCATTTTTTATAGATCAATTATATATTCAGAATTTCGCAGTTCTAATTTCTTATTTAATTTTTTAAACATGATTTTGATGAAATCATGATGAAAAAAAAATAACTTTTTAAACATGTATCATGTGATGTTATTTGGCATTACAAAGGAAAGCATTTGAGCTTTGAATGTTTAAAGTTTGAAGATCGAACTAAAACAAGTGGAACTTCCCGCAATATTTTTTAAGTGAAGGTCAGCAATCACATAGAAATAGAAATTTCAATTTCGACACTTTGTAGTTTAGTTGTAGTTAAAAAATTTAACTTGATAATTTTTGAACAGCAGATTTGTTTGTTACATAGCAATTGAAAAAAAACAAATAACACCAAAATGCTCAGTCTAAAAACTGGTTTGGCTGGTTTTATGATTATGATATTGTTAATTGCCTCTGCAGTAGGAAACAGAGGTTTGTGCAATTAAAGTTTTCATTTCATTATTCGTTTTGCATATTAACCTGTCTGTTATTTTTAGTTTCTATGACCATAGTTAACTACAAGTATTATTATTTTGTGTTGACTGGCAAGTACCTTGCTAGTACAAGTGAACCTCGAAACACAGAATATCAAATATAATTTTTACATTTATTATTTTACATAGAAGGAGAGGTTAAAAATGATTGCGATGCTTTTGAAAACAGCTGCAAGTTGAGAGCGTCAAGATTACAAAAAATGATGTGCTTCAAAGGGCAAAAAATCGGTTTTTGTGAATTTTATGGTATATCTTGTAAATCCGGCTGGACGATCAATATTATAAATACAAAATCGATCAATGTAAATGAAGAATGCTAACTAATTTTAAAAATCTTAAAACAACAAGTTCTTTTTTTTTAATCAGTTTTTATAGTTATAAAAATGTATATTATTTGAAATATACTTTATTTTGTTTCTAAAAAGCACCCAAGTAATTCAATAAAGTTTGAATGCTTCTTCTTTCTTATAATCATTATAAATTTTTATGTAAATTTTACATAATTTTTCAAATAATCACGTATAAAGACCTTAAATTTAAAAAATTGATAAAAACTCATAACTTTATTAAATTACCAAGCAAATAACGATTTTTCAGCGGGCCCTTTTTTTCTCAGAAAAAAGAACTCTCTGAAATGCAAACTAAACTATCCCTTACCTTTAGCAATCCTCTTTCACTATCTTAAAACAGAAAAAGCTCAAACCGAAATTCAAAAAAGTCATGAGTTTTTTTATAACATTACTTATTTTCTGTACAATATTTTCAATTATTTCTATAGTAACTATTTTAGATCCAAAGATAAAAGCAAATATTTGCTTTTGGTCAAAATGCAAAAATTTACCTCAGGACTTTTTTTTACTTTATTCAATAAAAAATTTTTAAAATTTTGTTAAAACAGAAATCGTTTTTTTTTTAAAAAAGCTGTAAAATTTACAAGTAATTCTAAGAAAAGTTTTGGATCGTTTTTAACCCACTAAAATCGATATTTCGACAATTAACAACTGAGAGAACCATTAGTTTAAGCCACATTAAATTCTGTTGTTGATTTTAAACTTTTCAAAGCATTACGAAGATAATGCAAGAATGACCTGATTAAAGATGATGCAAGAATGACCTGAACTGTATATCTTTAACCTAACGTTAATACATACATCTTCTCAAAGCTGTTTTGTTGTCCACATTATGTTTATGTTTAATTTCTGGCCACCAACTAGTATATGAGTTGCAGCAACTTAACCGGAGATTTTCAGATTTCAAACATGTCTTGGGTTCACCTCATTGACTATGGTAATGTTACTGCGAAAAGCTGCTGTTAGCAAGGCATTAACTATCAATTTTTATCAATGTTTGGAACGGTTATGGTGCGAAACCTTTGTTTATAAACAATTTGTTTTGTTAGAATGTTTACAAAGGGTAGCGACGAATGAATAACTGAATTGAGTGAAGATCTTTACACCAAGTTCATCTTTCCTTGCATCAAAGATCTTCCTCGCATCAAAGTTCATCTCAATATCTTAACTCAATTGCTTCAATTTCTTAAAGACAGAATTCTTAAATAATTATTTTCTGGTTTTCTAATTTTTTTGGTCTTTCAATTCTTACTTTATTTTCTACAGAGCAGGTCTTTGCAAAATTTTCAATGGCATGTCGGATGCCTCTGTCTTTGATACCACGTGATTTTTTCTGCTAACTGATGATAACTAAATCAAACTAAACTTTCAGATTTTTTTTAAAAATTCAGTTAAGTTTGCTATTTTGGCTGATATTACTTTATAAACTAAATTTCAAATTTATGGCAATCAAAATAATGACTCATTTGACTCAAAGAACCTAAAAGGACAAAAGTGGTATTGAAATATTGTAAATAAAGTAATGATTTAGAGCTTTTAGTTTCTATGCAGGTTTTACTTTCTATCGTGTTTATCATTTTGAGATTTGTTAATCTCAAAAAGATAAACACGATAGCAAAACCTACATAGATTTACAGTGAGAGAAATAAGTATCCGAACAAAAGATTTTTTTATGGAAAATAAACTTTATCAGGTTTTTTTCGAAAAAAAAACTTTATAGAAATAAAAGAAATGATTATTCTGAAAGAAAATTTTATTACGAATTCAATATGCAAAAAAAAAATATCAATAATAATATTTAATTGATAAAAAATTAAGATACATTTAAACTATGCAATTTTTTAGCATTAAATAAGTATCCGAACAAAATTTTAAAGATTAAGGCTTAAAGATTAACGTTTCTCCGAGTAATTATTTTTTTGACTTTTTAATATCGAGTTGGACCGCCTTTAGCTTTTATGACTTCTCCAAGTCGACATGGCATCGATTCAACTAATTTCTTTGTCGTATCTGAGTCGATATCAGCCCAAGCTTCTTGGAGCATGATTTTTAAATCTTCTTTTCTTTTTAGACATCGTGTGCCACATTTTTTATCCAGAATTGCCCAGAGATGTTCAATTGGATTGAGATCTGGACTTTGCGCAGGCCATTCAAGTAACTCAATTTGCTTTTGGATGAAAAACTCTTTTGCTTTCTTTGACGTATGTTTAGGGTCATTGTCTTGTTGGAAGATAAAATGCTTTCCTAATCGCAGTTTTTTAGTTGAAGCCAGAAGATTTTTATTGAGAATTTTAACATAAACCTCAAAGTCCATAATTCCATCAATAAACTCCAGTTTTCCTGTTCCGTTCCAAGCCATCGATCCCCATACCATAACATTGCCTCCACTAAATTTTACTGTGCCTCGAATACAACTGAGTGTGAATGCTTCCCCTTTTTTTCTCCATTTTCTCTTTTGTGTCATTTATTACTTTTTGAGCTCCATCGGACTTCACAAGATTAAATTTTGACTCGTCCGTCCACAAAACCTTCCTCCAGAATGATACCGGCATATTTACATATTTTTTAGCAAATGCAAGTCTTCGTTTTCGATGGATTTTTGAAAGGGATGGTTTCTTGCGTGGAACTCTTGCTTTGAATCCACTTTCTTTCAATCGATTTCGAATAGTACATGAGCTCACTTTTAACCCAAAATCTTTCTCAAGGAGGCTTGACACTTTTGGTGCTGATAAAAAACGGTTTTTTTGCACCATCTTGACAATTTGTCGATCTATTCTTGATGTTGTTTTACGCTTTGCTCCGAATCTGGGCTGATTTTGCACATATCCAAACATATTATACTTTTTAACCAGATCGCTGATGGTTCCTAATGCTATTCCAGTCGCTTTATTTATCGACCTAAACGTTTTACCTTGCTTGAACAAGTCAATAACCAAATTGCGCTGAGCTTAGGACCATTCCTTGATTTTAACTCCCACACTTGATGATATCAATGGTAAATCAAATGAATTTAAAAAAATATCAGTCAATTATTAAAAATTACTCGTTGTAAAACAACAATATTTCTAAAACCATTGGTTTAAAAACTTTTTTTAATAATCAATTTCAAAACTTCGTTTACAAAACAACATGTTCGGATAATTATTTTTCATTGAAGTTTTAACACTCCTTCGGGAATCGTTAAACTTTAGCAACGCAAGTTAATTACCTTTGATTAATTTTTTGCAACATAAAATCGTAATTAAATTTGCTTTCAGAATAATTATAAAAGTATTTATCAAAAACATATGTTTTTCGAAAAAAACCTGACAAAGTTTATTTTCCATAAAAAAATCTTTTGTTCGGATACTTATTTCTCTCACTGTATCTTTGTGCAGATATCGCAAAACTCCTATGTATTTACAGATATGAACACGCATGTATCTATGCAAACACTTATATGTTATATGTTCTTGCATGTATAGATATGTACAAATACATACTTATGTTCTTCATAGAATCAGTTAAATTGTTAGGCGCACGTGCAAACAAGCTTTAAATGTTAATGGTAACGCTCTTTAAAAATTAAGCTTTTTAATTACAATCAAAAATTTAGATTTAGGCTAAGAAAAGCTCAAAAACTCTTTGCTTATGTTTCTTAAATCACACTTCGAAACTAGGTGAGGTATATAGATAGAGACACCAAGTACCTAGAGGAAATACATTAAATTCCTTTTTTTTATAATGAAAGATTATTGATAATGAAAACCTGTTCGGCGAAGCAAGAAGCAAAGACAGCTGTAAAAATGAATGCAGAGTTTTAACTTTCTTAAGATGTTAAACCACGATACTTATACAAACTGAACGTGTCCAAATCAGAATGCAAAATCGTGAATGAATTTCGAGAATGCTTCCCTGAATTTGATAACTTTTCAAAATTCTTCTTGCAATAAAAGAGAAGTTTCAGTCAGAAAATTACTTGAAGAAGGATTTTTCTTTGAAGGTGCTGTTTTCTTCAAATGCACCTCTGAATAAAGCGCAAGGTTTTTTTTACAACAATCATTAAAAGGTTACTGTCAATTAATTTTAATAGCAGTAAATCTAAGAGTATCACAAAACAAAGCCCTTGCAATTAGTGATTTACTAAAAGAATGAGTTAAATAAATAGCGTACAAAAATTACATAAAAAATAAATTAATCATATGTTAAGCATACATAAAACTGTTAATAATAATAAGATTAATAATACCTAAGATTTATAAAATTAAATATACAACATTTATTACATATAAATAAATTTATCTGAAACTCATATCGACAAAATAAAACTAATATTATTGTAAAACACCAAAAAAAATTTTTTTTTTTTTTCGTTCTAATAGCAGGTTTAGTCATGGCGAAGCCACGCTACAGTAAGGAAAATGTTTGCAGTGTCTTGACATCTTCAGGGTAAGACGTTTATTTATTTTTACGCTACATTTTTGTTTCTTTTAAATAATATTCCTAAAATTTTAAAACCCATTTCTTGAGAATATTTACATTAGCATTATGGAGTATTAGTTAATTGAGATGGAATTCAACTGCAAATAAATAAGCATCTGTAATAGTTGTAGAAAATATATATTTTGCAGAGCGTAAACTAAGACAAAGATGTCCGATATTGAGGATTCAGCTTCAGTAAATCTGGTGCCAGAAGAAGTTAATACTGCTGCTACTGAGCATGCCAACACTGAGCATGAAATAAATGTAGGTGACAAAAAATGTTCTGGCGAAGAAATTTTAATTACCGAGTTAAATAACGTCATTGACAAACATGCAGAATCTCTTCAAAGCTTAGAAACAAATAAAACTCATGGTGACAGCACTAAAGATACACTCATCGTTAAAAATGCTGACCAAGATAAACAAGTACAGCTGCTGGACAGTAACGAAACTGCAAAAAATTCAACTCAATCCTCGAATTTGAACGAGCGGAAAAGCAACGATAATTTAGAAAACTTTTGGCTAGAAAACAATTACAAAAAAGTTGTAAAAAGAATTGAGGATGGTATGCGAACGATAGACGATCTCTCAAGAATGGTGCAAGAAAGGAGCGAGATTGAAAGTTTCTATGGCAACAAGTTAAAAGGTTTCTTTTTTAAGTTTAGCTTACCTCTGTTAATGTTCTGTTTACAGCTATAAACAAAAAGTTGTATATTTTAAAAAAAAATTCTTAAGAGTTGATAGTCTTTTTTTCTTAATTTGATTTTAAACCTTCTTTAGGATGGTCTACGAAATGGTCTGAAATTTTCCAGCGATCCTATGAGTACAATTTAACTTACAAAGCCTTACTGAGAGGTCTCGACGAAGGCCACTCGCTGGCTGGTTTGCAACTATCTGTTTCATCAAAACTAGATGGTTTGTCTAAGCAATTGATTCAATGGAAAAATGATACTTACATCAAGCAGTTCACAAAGCTAAAAGAAGTTAAAAGAAGTGAAGACGCTTTTGCTAAGGCTCAAAAACCCTGGATTCAAAAGTGTAATGAAGGTATCGTTTTAACGTTTAAATAATGTAGTTTGTTTTTAAAGCATTCACAATATTTTTCTGTCAGTAAGACTTTCTAAAACAACATTATTTTAATATTATTATTATTATTTAAACAATATTATTATTATTATTTAAACAATATTATTATTATTATTAAAACAATATTATTATTATTATTAAAACAATATTATCTTAGATTTTTTGCTGAAGTGCAACAATTTTATTTTTTATTACCTTTTTGATTTTATGGAGTGGTTAACCAGATCTTCATTAATGAATAAATAACAAAGATCTGGGTCATGCCTTTGACTACTTTCTTCATTACAACTCATAGAAGTGACAGGGAGGAAAATGTTAACGATGTCATTGTTTATAATTTTTATAATTGGTGAAAAAAAAACGTAAAAACGTTTTGATATATTTATTCTTACCCAATTAGTACAGAAGAACCCTCCAAGAAGTTGATACAACTAATGTTCTCACCGTCAAATATATTTCGACTAAATTTTTAGAAAATTTTTAAATATGATCTTAAAAATAATTACGGAGAAGAATTTTGCTTTTTGACTAAATTTCCAGTGACTTGATATAACTCATACTTTAGTGGCAAATAAAAGACCATTATTAGCGAAGATACGGCCACCTTTTGTAAGAGGGTTAAGCCCTTTTATGATATCACTCTTGCCAACTCCGTTGAAAAATATTCATGATTTTCTTGGTTCGTATGTAATAATGAAAAAGGTTTACAACGAAAACGCTCCTTTTTTATTTTATTATCTTTTTAATTATTTTTGGTATGAAAAAAACTATTCAAACACTTGGTTTCATCCACTGAAATCACACTGAAATCATAATCATCAACATCATTATCATTGTCATCATCATCGAAAGTAAAAAATGAATTTTTATTAATAGTATTAAAGTGCATGAACATTTATCACAATGCCAGCGGATTATATGACGCAGCTATGAGAGCAACCTTTCAAGATGCTTCATCCGACGTCACTCAAGATCAAAAAAGACTAAAAGATAAATTGCGAAAACTCGAAGAAGAAGTTTCATTAACACGAAGCAGGTACGAAGAGGCCATAAGGGATATTAGCAACTACAATCCAAAGTATCAAGACGACATGAAATACGAGTTTAATAACTGTCAACTATTTGAAGAAAGTCGCAAAAACTTTATCAAAGAAAGTCTACTGAGGTATCATGCATGCGTGAATATAGTGAGTAATTTAGAAAGGTGAGTTTAAACTTTATATCATGATCGTTTTAACTGCTATTGATCAAAGGTTTTAACGAGCTAGTTAACCCTAGAAACGAAACTACAAACTACGTGAGCAACAACAATTTATTAAAGTACCATTTATATTTTTAGTGTCTACACTCAATTAAAGCAAGATTACGAAGCAATTGATGTTGAAAAAGACAATAGATGGTTTCAAGAATTCTATGGAGACGCACATCCTTTTGAAAGCATTAAGTTCATAGTAAGCTTTTACCGATTTTATAAAGCATATTCAATATTCTTCCTTGAAGTTTTTGCGTTTCTCGTTTTTTTGTAGGACTATTTTCATGCCACACCTCATGATCAGATCAAACAAGACATTTATCACGCTAAAAAAAGCGGCGTTTGCACGACATTGTGAAAAACGAACAAATATAAAACCAAATAAGTATATTGCGAAACGGCATTTTTGTGTAAAATTAATTTTGTTCATTTTATTGTAATTATAATCGAGAAACTTTAAAAGAAGTTGAGTTTACTAGAGAATAACGTGTTAACTTTTGTACTTTCGTTTTAAATATTCTTTTTCTGTATTTTAAAATTATTTTACAAGGTTAAATTACAACCGTAGTAACTGAGTCAAATAACTGCAAATAGAAGAAGAGTTCGAGTTTTAATTCTGAGATCGTTCTTCTGTTGCCAGCCATTAAAACAGAAAAATAAAATTTAAAGATGAGAGAAATAAATATAAGAATTTAAAAACGTATATATATATATATATATATATATATATATATATATATATATATATATATATATATATATATATATATATATATATATATATATATATATATATATCACAACAAATAAGATAAGAAAATAAATAATCTCAGTCTGCATCATGATTTCGGTTTGCGGTCGACAAATTTTCGCCTCGATTAGACGTGGGCTGGATTACCGCTGACATTACTGGCATGTTATTTTGTATTTGGATTAAGGTGTGTTGTAAAGGCATTGACTTTGACTGATTAGCGTTTAGCGATTGAAAACTCGAGGTCTGATAACCGTTAGTAGAGTGGAAACTATTTCCATTATCTATTGTTCGGGGGGAAACCATTTCATTTTCTAAATCTTTGTCGTCTGATTTTCCTTTTCCGACAAACCTGCCACCCATGCTTCTGTTTCTTCTTACAGCGTGCAGATGTCGTGATTCGTGCAGATATTTCTGTTAAGGCGAAAAGATATTATAATGCAAATTTTTTATCAAAAGAAATTAATAAAGTAACTTTATCAAGTTGAAAAATGAAAAAAAAGTTTTTGAATTGCTTTTTAATTGGGTCAATTTTTAAAAGAACGAATTACTTTGTAATATTTAAGATTGTAAGAAACTTTATGATTGTAATTTAATTTAAGAACTATAAATATACGGTTATAAATAGAGATGAATTAAAAACTAATTCTCCAAATATGTTTCTGCTAAGGAACTTTAAAGAATCAAAGAATGTGACCGACTGGGAAAAGAGGTACCATAAGTGCAGTCACTAAGTAATGCGAAAACCAGCAGAGTACAATTTGAGGTCAAATTTCAGTTATTTTCATTCTTGATCTTTTAGTTTTGTAAGAATTCTGAAGTATGCTTTGCACAATTTTTTATATTTTTTATCACTAATTATTATCTATTAACAAAAAATCGTATGGGAAGGGGACCAAAAATTGCTGGAATATTATTGTGAATTTTTTTACATTAATTCCAATGATTACAGTGAACATATTGACACTTTTAACTCCATCCGGCACCTTTGGTACCTTTTCTCCGAGCCGGTCACATAAGATGTTGATATCTCAGTCAATAAAAAACGCTGAATCTTTAACTTCTTCCTCTTAGTCTATCTTTGTCTTTTAATTCTGACTCGTTTGTCACTTGACAGAAAACTTGGATTTAAAAATAACAATATCTGAACTATATATATATATATATATATATATATATATATATATATATATATATATATATATATATATATATATATATATATATATATATATATATTGTCTATAGGAAGTGCTAAATGTAATTTTCAAATATAGTGTTGGCAGATTTTATGTTACTATGTTAAATCATATTCACAAATATTGTTTTATCCTTAAAAAAAAACAAAGAATAGTTTTCAGTAAACAAAAATCTTAGATGTATTTTTCAATACTTAGATTCAGGTTTCTCAGTTCAGTTTTCAGTAAACAAAAATCTTAGATGTATTTTTCAATACTTAGATTCAGGTTTCTCAGTTCAGATGACCTATCTATTCCTGAGCACTCAGGAATAGATAGATCATCTGAACTGAGAAACCTGAATCTAAGGATCTGACATTTATTTTTGAAACCTGAATCTAAGGATCTTACATTTACTTTGGTAACTCCCTATGTTTGGTAGAAGCTGAAGTGTACTACACTCTTTTTTGTTGGTAATTGTGTCATGCTATTGACTAAAAATTTTCCAACTACCTCTTTACTTTTTGGCAATAGTTTTATATAGATTACTGGCAGATACTTGTGTATCTATATACATATATGTATGTATGTATGTATGTATGTATGTATGTATGTATGTATGTATGTATGTATGTATGTATGTATGTATGTATGTATGTATGTATGTATGTATGTATGTATGTATGTATGTATGTATGTATGTATGTATGTATGTATGTATGTATGTATGTATGTATGTATGTATGTATGTATGTATGTATGTATGTATGTATGTATCTATAGTTTTTGCATACCCTCCTTGCTTTGGGGATTTTACCCTCAGCTTCAAGTTTTGCTCTAGCTTGTCTTCGCTTAATTATTCTATGATACTGCTTTGCATTGACATATAAAGGTTCATCAAGTGCCTCTACTGCAACAGGTACGCGTTGAGCAATAACTTGCTGTCCATTCATCTAAAAAGGAAGTTTTTTGTTATTAAGCAATCATTACTTCAAAGACTGAACTTTTATTAACTGATCACATACAACACTCTATATATTTGACTTTCTACAGTGTGTCCAGAGAACAAATTTTTATACCGGTCTAGGTTTTGGATAATAAAATTGAAAACTTTTGTGTATGTGCAACACCTCCCTCTCTTCTATTAATAATTAGCCAATTAACAATTTTTTACTTGTGAATAAAAAGCCATTAAGTTTATTTTAATTATAGAATCTATCAAACTTCCATTTTCTTTGAAAATCATAATATTTGCTTTTTATTAGCCCTTTGCACTCTGAATGTTTATTTGTTTGATTTACATGTAGCTCCGGCATATTGCAATATCAAGTAAAAATGGTAGATTTTGAATTAAATCTATTTAAAAATAATATATATCATGCAAATGGATATTCAAATAATTAGATGTATGCATGGCAACCTATAGTCACCAACGAAGTTACAAAGGAATTTGTCATGTTTACATATAGTAGCTAATTATACACTACCTTAAAATTTTCATGAAATATTAAGTAATTTTTAAAATAATGCCAAATCTGATCTGGTAAAATTTTGACCAAATAAACAAGAAAAGTATCTCTGAGAGTATTAAATGGTAAATTTTTAGTCTAAATAAACAAGAAACCAATCTAATGTTGTTATTGCAAAGTTAGTCATGTTTAAGAGGGCTACATTCAAAATGTATTTAAAAATGTTTCTGCCAAAAAGACTGTCAAAGCTTCTCCAAGGTCTGGTAGGCTAACTGAAAGAGACAAAATATCAATTTTCACATGGCCAGATTAAATCCTAGGATAAGCATTTGGAATTTAACCAGACAATTTAATAAATCCATAAAAGGTGTTACAATTGGTAAAGAAACAGTAAGAAAGGTTTTACTCAACAAAGACATAGAATCATATCACCATTTAAAAGCCAATATTAACCATAAAAGAATGCCTAAAACAATTGAAATGGTGCCAAGGAAGAATTGACTGGTCTGTCGAAGAATGGTCTTATGTAGTAGTGATGAGGCTAATTTTGAGATAAATCATAGAGAAAAGGTGTATGTTAAAAAATAAAAACAAGAAAAGTATTCACTTTTCTACGTTTACAAGATTACAAGGAGGCGGAGGATATATATATATATATATATATATATATATATATATATATATATATATATACAGTGTTGAGTATTTTAAAAAGTATTTTAAATGAAAGTATTTTAAATGAAATTTAAAATACTATTTAAAATACTTTTGTATTATTTTTATTTTTATTTGAAATGGTTTTATTCATTAGTATTTTCAATTTTATTTCAAATACTTTTCAAGGCTATTTTTTATTTTGTTTAAAACACAAAATACAAAATACTTTTCCACCAACAGCAAATTAATTAAAACTTGGTTTCCAAAAGTTCTTTGGCTGGATTGAGCTGCCTTGGACCACCCTTGGTAATGGTAATTTGTTATTTAATTACTATATTAGAGGGAACCAATCTACCAAAAATTCAAAATGGACTGAAATTGTAGAAAACGACTGAAATTGTAGAAAATGAAAATGCTGAGAGTGAACAAGCCGTCCCTGCCATACTTTGATGGAAAATTTTTCAAAATTATATCTAAAAGTAAAACTACAGGGGGTGTTAAAATTATTGCACAGTGTATGTTATGTGTTGGCAAAAAAACCTACAGTGGTTCACTGAAAGCAACTTCTAATTTTACTCAACATCTTCAGGTATGTATATAACTACAAAAACACTATATTATATTGCGCACTAAACAGTAAAAACGATAAACACATAAAGCAATGCTACAACATAACACAAATAAATGCAATAATCTCGGTTGATTGACTGTTGTTGTTGTTGTTGCAGAATGCTCATGGCAAAAAGCGAATCGAGGAATACAAGCAGCACAAGGTTTAAGTTGCAAAACAGCGTAAGCGCTCGGTAGCTGAGATGGAATCTGGAGTTGGAGGTGGACCTTCTGTCGAATCTGGTCCTGCTTCTAAGAAGTTGAAACAAATACATATTATGCCTCGAAATCAAACATCCATTTCACAGGATGAAGTTGACAAGCTTATTGCTGACTACGTTGTGAAGGAAATGCGCCCCTTGATCACAGTGGAAAAGCCGGCGTTTAAAAATTTGATCCACGGACTCAATCGCAATGTCAGTATACCTTGTCGCAAAACATTAGGCAAGCAATTAAACGACATGACTGCAGTCCTAAATTTACCAGTTAGCGAAGACACGGATGATGATACTGAAGTTGTTCTGCCTCACCATGAAGCTTGCAATAGTCACTCTCTCAGCCTCACATCAACTACTGATGCAGATAAAGCATGTGATTCTGATGCTAATTTCAAACGTCTTTATCGAGCTGCATTGGCCAAGTGTACCAGCATTTGGAATTTGCTTCATAGAAGTTCCAAGGCATTGGATGCTGTGAAAAAAATTATCGCAAGGGCAATACTGATACCAGTCCTTACACGATGGAACTCCCGGCATGATGCATTGAAATGCATTCTCCAGTTGCAAGATAAGCTTGGAGAAATATGCGACATTTTGAAGTTGCCAAAGTTCAAAAAGAAGGAGTTAGAATGTCTAGAAGAGTATGTAATGATAATGGCTCCTATTGCTGTTGCCATTGACAGGTTACAAGGTGACAATGTGTACTTTGGCGATGTATTTCCGACGCTGCACACTGTACAGCAGAAGTTGCAGGACCTGCAGCAGAAATCACTGAAGCATGCTAAGAAATTTGCAGAATCTATGCTTACAAGCTTGAAAACAAGACTTGAGGTTCATCTATCATTTTCTGAACATAATGCCAGCAGGATAGTTGCAGCAGTATCGCATCCCTACTTCAAAATGAGATGGGTTCCGGGTGATAAAAAAGATTTCTGTCGTGATCTCTTCGTTCGTGCAGCTAAGTCTCAGCAACAACAGTTGTTGGACAGAGCTAATACTATTTCTGACCCTGACCCACTTCCAGGTACTCAATCAGCTAGTGGCATTGGTATGAGTGATGATTTTTTCTCGTTTAGCGAAATTAACATTGCAGAACAAACAACAGTCAACAACAAATGTTTATCGTACTTAAGCGACTCTGGTACGGATTTTAAAATCTTGGCAAAATATGAAGTTATAAAACACGTATTTGTGAGGTACAATACGACCTTACCTTCATCCGCACCTGTTGAGCGGTTATTTAGCACCGCTGGACAAATTCAGACGCCACGAAGGAACTGTCTTAGTGATGCAACACTCGAAAAACTGTTACTTTTAAAGGCCAATAAATATTGATTTAAAGGTTAAATTATGTCAATAAAGTTGTGATGTACGATTCGAGTCGCTACAATTCCAGTATTTTGTATTTTGTATTTAAAATAGTTTTATAATGTATTTTTATTTGAAATACTTTCCTTGTATTTTATTTTTATTTTCATTTCAAATACTTTTTAGGTAGACTATTTTATTTTTATTTCAAATACTTTTAAAAAGTATTTTGCCCAGCACTGTATATATATATATGTATATATATATATATATATATATATATATATATATATATATATATATATATATATATATATATATATATATATATGTATATATATATATGTATATATATATATATATATATATATATATATATATATATATATATATATATATATATATATATATATATATATATGAATTAATATAGCTACAAAGATATTCTAGAAAAGTAAAAAACAGTCAGCTATATTCTTTAATGAAAGAAGAAAAAATTAGATATTTCAGCAGATGAGGCCACAGCTTATACTGCACATTTAATTCAAGACTGGTTCAATGAGTTAAATGAAGTTTAAAGTTATTCCTTGGCGCAATTGGTTGCCTGATTTAAACCCTATTGAGCATGTATGGAGTTGAATTGATGGAAAACTTATCAAATACAAAATAACTTCAGTTTAAAATCTTAAACAACAGTCATCAGAGATTTGAGCAGAATTGCCAAAAGATTATTGCATGAGATTGATTGAATATATGCCTTATTGCATTCAAATATGCATTAAAGCAAAAAGAGGCTTTTTAAAATATTAATTAATTTTTTTTTGTGTAAAATTTTTTTGAGTTAATTTAAGTTGTTTTTATTACCAGTTTTTTAAAAACCAAGGTTATTTAAAATTTTTACAAAATTTTTTTTGTTTTGATAACTTCATCATAAAAAAACTAGACCAATATCATAATAAAATTTAGTCTTCTATAAACTTTAATATCATAAAAAAATTTAGTCTCATATAACCATATCTTTATTATCTAAAATATTCAAATATTTTTTTATTCAAATATATTTTCTAACCACCATTTTTCAAGAATTGTTTTAATAAAAAGACATTTTACCACTAATTTTATCTACCACTACAATAACTTAATTCTAAGACATCAACAATAAACTAAATTTAATAATAAATAAAGCTAATAATAAACTAAGTATTAGAAAATCAGCAATGATTTTAGGAGTTACAATCAACTTTTACTCATTGAGGTACTATTTCTATTCTGCAATAAGGAAATCTAATAAGTCATTCTTTGTCCTTTTTTTTTTGTTGTTGTTGTTGTTAAAAAAGTATAATCAGAGCCTTACTTAAAATTTAGGAAACTTTTTGAAAAATTTAAAGCTAAACACAATTTTTTAAAACCTCACACCAAAAATAGTATATGTTAGTTGCCCAAATATTTATTTGTTCAGAAATTTACTAAGTACTGAAAAAAAGTGAAATTCAAGGCATGGTAACACAAAAAGTAACAAATAATCTATATGTACCATTACAGCTGTTGCAGCAGAAAGAGTTGCAGCAGGCACAGCTGATGATGGATATTCTACAAATCGTTGATCAGCATTTGATATCATTTGTAGACCACCACCAGCTTGATTTGGATCAATAATGTAAATAGCTTTTCCATGATTGCTAGGATCTTGGGCAAAGATCTGAATTTGAGCTGCATTTACAGCAGCACTTTGAATTGCAAACTGCTGAGGTTGAGTAACTTGAATAGCAGAGACAGCTGTTTCCATACTCTAATATAATTTATCACTATAACTTTAATATTCTATCCCTATAATTTAATAATATGTACATACATATATGCATCTATACATCCATCCATCCATCCATCCATCCATACATACATACATACATACATACATACATACATACATACATACATACATACATACATACATACATACATACATACATACATACATACATACATACATACATACATACATACATACATACATACATACATACATACATACATACATACATACATACATACATACATACATACATACATACATATATACATTAGTATTTATTATATAACAAAAAATTACAGCGTTACAAGGTACAGCATAATAATTTATTTAGTAAATACAAAAATAAATCGGAGCCGTTATCCGATTTGATTAAAAGAATTCCTTAAGGTTCGTATAACGCATAAATGGCATTCTTACAAACCCTATCATCAGTAAAGTAATAACCTCGTAAGGGAGAGGGGGGGGGGGATTTGTACACAGGCAAATATTTAGCCGTTTTAAATAAATTTCAACTTTTGGATGTAAATAATAAATGTTGTTTATAATCACTTCTTCGAAAGAAAATATTTTTAGTTTTTAAATATTTGTTACCTTTAAATTTACCTTTTGTTTATTTTGCTGCTAGGTTGATTTTTTTTCACGTTTAACTGTGTATGGTGAATACTTTTGAGTGTTTTATTGTTTTAATTTGTTCGAACTAAAGTTTAAACCTAAAACTCAAAAAGAAAAAAAAAAGAAAATTAAAAATATTTTAGTGCATAAAAATATTTCACTTTGAAGCACACGCTCGTACATTGAAATCGGGAAGCATTAGCACAGAATTTTCACCAAATGTTCTGTAGATTACATATATATATTCTCAAATGTTTTGCTAATGCCTCCATTCATTATGCATTATTCACCTATGCAATTTAAATGTAATTGTTTAAATAATAGTTATTTAAATAAATTATCAAATAGTTCTTGATATGTTACAAAATATTTTGTTGGTTTTAAAATCTGTTTTATTTTTCCTTCAAATTTAACTATTTTTTGATGAAATTTCTTCTGTAATAATGTAAACACGTTGTGTACCAAAAAACTATGTTTAGAAAATTCAAATTGTACTTAACCAATAATATTTCAGAACATAAGTTATATTAAAATGCTGCTAATACTTTTAAAAAATAGCGAAAGTTATTTACTTCCAATTTTTTCTGAAATTGTTTTTGTTTTTTAATTCCTTGTCGAAACGTACCAATGCTCCCCCATCTCCCCTTCGTCCACTAATTTTATAAAAATACGCTTATGGGAACATTTGAAAGAGAAACCTTATATGCACGTTTGATTTGACAGTACTATTTTATTTTGACTCAATAAAAACACTTAAGTCCATAGCAGTTCATAAGTTAAGTAAATTTCCGCCGAAATACTTGTAACTCCGGTAGAAACAGCAATGTATTTAAAAGTTTGTGAAGTGTAGTGTGCTTATGTGAACCTTTTTTTTGTTATTGTTCATTTATTTTTATTTAAACATATTTATATTGGTAAAACTTAGGTAAGTATATTTGTTAATTTTAAATGATCATTCAATTGATGCAATTATAATTTCTTCCTTGTTTTTTTTTTATTTGTCTTTTTTTTTTGTTTGTTTGTTGTTTTTTTTACTATTGACATACTTAAAGACTATTAATGATATTATTAAAAAAAAGTGTTTAGATATGTCAAGATAACCTCAAAATTATTATTGTAGTTTTTCTTACTCTTAGAAGTCGCGCTGTGAAGATTTTGAATACAAGAATTCGAGTGTATTCCTGCCAAGTACTGAACACAAAGATATGGATTTTTAAAGGTACCCACCATTACGTATTATTACTCACTGAACATTTTATTTAATTCTGTTATAAATATTATGATATAGTAGTCATTTGAGCTTGCTGGGATTGAAATACAATCAGAAAAAAAGTGAGGAAAGCATGGAACCTGGACAATGTGCTAATACTAACGTATGACGGTAATACTTTGAAAGTTTTTGAAGGAGTTAACTATTTCAGCTTAGTTAATACAAGTTTAGCACCATGCCAGTTGTTTTGAATTGGATTCCAATTTTTCTATAAAAGTCAAATCGAGAAAAAGGCATCCTCTGGTTGATAAAAATAATTAGATTGTGCCTCAAAACTAAAGACAGAAAAATGTAGACAAGGACATGTAACTGTGTAAAGAGAGGAGTTTTATTGAAGTGTTCAGATGAAAACCAGAAATAGAGAGAAAAAAAGTTTTTGAAATTTTTGGACAAAACATTTTTTGGGGAAAAAAAGATATATGTGAATGATACTATTACAACGCTACAAACAAAAAGGCTACGAAATAGCTAAGAAATTGTTTATTAAAAAAGGTTGCACTTTTTTTACTTATCATTTAAAAATAAATGACACAAATGTTAGAGTATGAAAAATATAGTATTTATATACTATTGACCTACAGCAGCGTGCAAAATTTTTATAAACTGCTAAATTTTTCAAGTTTTTTTGTTATAACTTTTTGACTTTTTACTGAAAATAAATGAAATTTTCAACAGTTGTTCCTATAATGTGATTACGTGGTATAATTTACTCAAAAAAAGATGATGACTTGTAATGGGAGGAAGAAGTTCAAATTTTATTGAAAATATAATCGTGCAAAAGTTTATGAACAAATGAAAAAATTCAAAAAAGAGATACTATTTCTAACTCAACAAATTTTCATCAAAGCACATTAGTACTTTTTTGGATAGCCTTCAGATTTTAACATTTTTTTAACAACAACAAGATATAGAGTCAACTAAGTTGATCAAAATATCTATGGGGGTATTTGCCCAACAATTCGAAAGCACCTGGAACAAATCATTTTTATTAGTCGGTTTCTTGCCTTTCAATCGACGATCGAAAATCTTCCCAAAGATGTTCTGTTGGATTTAAATCTGGGTTTTTGAGAAGGCCAATCCGAAGTAGGAATTTTTTTTAAATTTGAAAATTTTTTGATAAAATTTGGACGATGCTTCAGATTGTTGTCTTGCTGGAAAATCCAACCATAAGACATTTTTCAACTCCATGTGGCAGCATAAGATTCTTGAATATATCTAAATATACATTCTGATCCATTATGCCTTCAATGCAATGAAGTTGACCAATAGAATCATGACTGGAATATTCTCAAACTATTTTATTGTCACAACTATGTTTAACTGTTAGCATTTGATACTTACGAGCAAGTCTTTCATCTTTCGAACGTCTCATATACTATATACAAAACTTTGATTCGTCACTGAATAAGACATTTACTCATTCTTTTGAAGTCCAATGCAAATGATCTTTTGTAAATTTCATTTGGGCCGAGCTATTATCTAGTAATATTACTGATTTCTCGGCAGGACAATGACCCAATAAGTTATGCTAACGCAGGAGACGATTTGTAGCATCTACGCAACACTTAACGACGTAATTGTTGCTCAAAATGCTATTTAATTTGACAATACTTCTGCAGGGATCTTGTTTAGATTTTATTACCAAAGTTCTGTTTTAATGTTCTGTAGTTATCTTTGGCCTGCCTGAACGATGCTTGTTTTTAAGTGTCTTTTGGTCTCTGTATCTCTTAACTAGTACGCTAATTGTTGGTTTAGACACATTATAAAGCTTAGAAGTTTGCTAATAAGGAATCTTCTTCTCTACAGCACGTATTATTAAATTTTTTTTTTTCGTGACGATTACTTTGATTTTCCCATTATTTTTTAAATTCAATTTAAGTTAATTATTATATCCAGTAAATTAATTTTAATATAAATACATTTTTCTTAATGGGGCATGGAGTTGTTTATAAACTTTTGCACGGTTATGTTTTCATTAAAATTTAAATTTCTTCCTTACATTACAAGTTATCATTTTTTGAATAGATAATACTATATAATCACATTATAGAAACAATTGTTAGAAATTTCATTCATTTTCAGTCAAAAGCCAAAAAGTTATGACAAAAAAACTTGAAAATTTTAGCCGTTTATAAACTTTTGCACGCAACTGGATGTGAATTGACTGTACGCAATTGGAAAAACTCTCCACAACAAGGGAAAGTACCTAGCAACCAGAGCCAAACAAAGACAATAGTTCTTCTAAATGTTTCTGTAGTGAATAATGAAACTATAAAACAAAAATGTTTAGAAGTGGGAAGCAAATGAAAGTTGATAGCATTCATTCTACCATTGAACGTTGCATGCAGTACATTTCAATATGTAAATCTGCAACAAAAACACCAAAACAATACTACATAAGTTATTTGGGGCACACTTTTTCAAAAAATCTGTTGACATCATGACATACAAAAATATCCGCTTAGGGTATAACCAGGGAGACAGTAAAGTAATCAACATAGGGGCTCTACGGTTTGTTTGGTTAAAACTTTTTACTTACAACTACGTTTTTATTGCAATTATTATACAAATCTGTAAAAATTTATTTCCTTACTTTTTTTTGCTTTTTTTTTTTTTTTTTTTATTAAATATCAAAGTAAAAGGTGTTATAGTTTTCTTTTTCTTTTTAATCACTGACATAGTAACCTCTTAACTCCTTGGATTCAGTCAACTTCTTTGAGAAAAAAAAAGTCGTAACTCCGTAGATTCAGTCAATTTCATTTTAAAGATCATCTCGTAGCTCCATGAATTCAGTTTCTTTGTGAAGAAACACCTTGTAACTCTTTGCTTTAACTCGTAACTCGTAACTCGTAACTCTTTGGATTATGCCAATTTCTTTGTGAAGAATAACTCAACTTCAATCTTTTGACAAAAAGGTAAATTTGTATTGTAAAAAATGATAAATTGAATGCAACTTTTATATTTTATTACCAAACCAACCGTATTTCAAATATCGATCAGTTAGAAACAAAATAAATATGGAATTTCAAAACTTCATTTTTTACTTTCAAAACATGTCATATAATGTTGTAACCATTTTGATCATGGAAATCTTGATCAAGAAGAAAATTAAAAAAAAAAAAAAAAATTGAAAAATATCGTATGAGGAAAAAATAGATATCGTAGGAATCATAACATTTTGGTCATATTTGCAAATTTTATAATATAATTTCAGAATTTATTTACTTTCTAATAATACAAAATAGAATATTTGTTGAGTCAACAAATATTCTATTATTCAAATTAAAAATGGTTAAGCAATCTGATACTATAGAAAATTAGTTTGCAGAGGATCTTAAAAAATCCTCTGATTAAAGAATTGCTTGTCGACGGAAAAAATGTTTTTATTGGTTTATTAAGATATTTTTAGATAATCCAAGTTCCTTCTAAAACGTGTTGGATGATGATTTATTTCCCATGTCATCTAAGGCAGCAATAATAAATTTAGCAAAAAAAACATCTAACATGCTTTTTTGAGAGATTGATGAGAAAGTAGGTGCAGAAGTTGATAATGTTGATAATAACAAAAGAAATACTGCTACAGACATTCGAATCTATGGCTGAGAGATTAGAAAAGTATGTCAAAAATAAATTAACAATTAATTTAAGTTGATTGCGATAACTCAATCCATGCTTTATGATGCTCTTTTCATTATTTGTCCAACTAATGTTGAGACTAAGCATTTAGTTCAACTGGACTTTTTTTTTATAAAATTTAGAATTAGTTTGACAGAATATTTTTAAATGCAATAGTTTTCTTAAGAAGCTACTTTATGTCACAAAAATAACTTTAAAAGTGCAATTAAGATACGTAGAAGTGTTTTAACAAGTAAAGTATTACAAAAAATACAGAGAATACATTGAAAAATTTAAAAATCAGTTGTATTCTTTTTATAATTAATTTTCAAGAACAGTTTTTTTTCATTTTTAAGAGTCATTTTATCATTTATATGTATTTGCTTAGACATAGTGTATTTCGAATCTTTTTTAAATTAGTGAACCACCCTAAATCCTGAGTAGCACCCGGTCTTCAATCTGAGCTTGTAGCAATCAGTCTGATTGAAGAAAATGGAGAGCACATTGCTTTGATCAAGGAAGATGAATTATACTTGTCTTATGTTTAATTCATTCCCAGAGGTGTTGAAGAAAAAAAACTTACGTTAACTAATACACTGTATGAACACTCCAGCTCACGATGAACAAATGCCGAATTAAACTCAAAACCAAACATTGTCTAATAAACATGACATAAGTAAAACAAATATATTAAATTCAGCTAATAGAGTGCAACTTAAATGTCAGTTATGTTATCTTAAACGGAAGTTTTATCTGGGGAAAAAGGGAGTTAAAAACTTGTGACGTAACTTTAGGAGAGATGGCTCAGCAAAAAAATTATACCTGCTGTAAGGGGAAAAAGGAATAAAGGGCTCAAAAATTGTCAAAATTTGCGTGAAGTAATTTATGGACAACCCGCTTTCACCGAAGATAACGCGAGCTAAGAGAAATTGTCATTATTCAGGCTATACGCTAGGTGCCTATACATTTTTTTTTTATTGTAAAACTACTTTGTTTAAAGATAACTTGCAGCACTTCTTAAGTAAGTTTAAAGACAGACATACAGTTCTTAAAATGTAAACTAAAAATTCGGTTTACTATAAAATAAAAAAATTTATTTTAAATAGAAATATTTGCTGAGATTTAACTATTTGATGCGTTGGAATTATTCAGATTGCATACGTCTTTTTAAGCTATTGTCATTCAAAATTGAGTTGTTAAAATATTTGACGCTTTTATAGCTGTTTTGTTCAACGAACATAATTATGTTAGACGTTCTATATTTCAAACAGCAAAAATTCTTTAAGACACGCTTTCTAGTTAAAAAAACAAACAAAAACAAATATTTAATAAATATTTAATAAATATTTGATAGTTATTACAGATTGTATATCTACTTCGCACCTCATCGTATTCTACCGCATATATGCGACAAATAAACATCTTTTTTTTGTACTCACTGAGTTTCAATAAAGATACTTCTTTGGATGTGTGAACACAGTCAAGCTATTTTTTTTTTTTGCAAAATAGATTTCTTCGTTTACGTTTCATGAGAAACAACGGAATAAATCTACAATATAAATAGGACGGAAACCACCATTAAAGAAACAGAAACATGCTCCAGGGTTTAAATCCAGTCACGCTCAAAAGGTTCAAGGTAATCAAGATCTAGATGCTGGAAAATTTCTCGCTCACTAAATATTGGCACAGCTATTCCTTCTGAAATCTTTGGCTCCTAACGAGAAAAAAAAAAATTATTTCATGAAATGCACGCATAATGAAAAAATCAACGAATTTCTCTATCTAAAAGTAAAACTGTTTAATAAAAACACTCACTCCAGTTTTACCACGTATAACGTCTTTCCTTAGTGCATGCTGCGACAAAGACATATTCTATAATATATTTGCAATTAATAACATCTGCAAAAAGAAATAAACCCACAATAAAAATAACTCCAAGTTTGCATAAATACAGTATAAGTATAAAAAAAACGTAAAGTGATAGAAATATATTTCAATTTTAATAATCATGCTTATCGAACAAATCCTACTTTTTTCTTTGCTACTTGGCGCAAATTTCTGTTGAAAAGTGCAGATCCAGTGAAATGCAACAGAGAACAAAACCACTCATTATAAGGAGCAAGGAGGAAATCTATACGACGATACTTAAAAAACAAAAAGTATGATTTGAATGTCTTTAAAACATCCACCACTCACCAGTTTACTAACATTCGTTTTTTGTATCAATTCCGTTATCTTATACGTTATCTTTTGTAACATTCCGTTATCATAATTCTGAATATATTTATCACAATATTTTAAATTTATATTGGCTTCGATACAAAAATTGACTTCAATAAGACAAAAAATTTGCAGGGTATAATTTTAAAAACAAAAAATGAATAAGTAAGTAGGCAGAAAATGATTACTGCAAGATGTATTTTTGAGTATCCGTATTTTAAATATATGATTTAACTAGAGTAAATGTAGTATACATAAAACAATTAAACAAAAAATACTTGAATAAAAAATATCTAACGAATTATTGTAATAGATATTTTACTTTAGAGCCGATGTGGGGGAGTTTACACAGTCCCATGTATTTTGTCTGATTTCTACTCTCCAATTTGATAAGGTCTTCAGTAACCAAACCTGTTTCTTTTAACTTTTGCAGCAAAGCAGACAATAAACCCTGTAAATGTTCACCAACATGCGTCAACAATATGTCGATATCACCGCACATTGCGTGGCCGCGACGGTGTGATCCGCATATCATCATTTGAGCATTAGGATCCAGCTTTAAAAGAGCCTCATAAATCTTGATAAAGGACAAATTTAGAACTAGATTCATCATATAAACTTTATATACTTATGTAATGTATAACGTTAGCCTTTGATGAATCTAAACTTGATAAAAAGGTTTTAAACTCAAAATGTAACTAACCATGGCTCCTATGTCATCAACTTCACTTCGAGGTATTTTAACATTGATATCATCGTAATGCTGAACACCAATTTTCTGCTGGAAAGTCAATTCTGCTTTTTCACGTAAATCATCCAGGCTCCGAAAACCCTGTACAAAATTATTTTCATTTCAGAAAGAATTTAGCTGAAAATATAACTTTATGTTAATTTGGAAAAAAATAATTAAACATTATATTAGAAATTATGTGTAACATTTTATTAGAAATTTCTCTCCTAATTCTCTCAATTCATAACCATTAAAAAAAAAAAAAAAAAAACTTCTTAAAAATATGAAATTTCATGCTGTTATGGAAACCAGAGTTTTAGCAGAATATAAGGTTGCCTCTCGATGGCAATCTTTTATTCTGCCAAAAGACCAACTTTATAGGGCGGCGAACGCTATTGAGGGTGACCTTCTAAAAATTTTTTGGCAGCAGTACGTTTTGAATTTCGCTAATTACCGACCGTTCTTAGAGTTTTTTTTTGGGCCGTCGTCAATTGGCGACGAAAATTTTTCTGCTAGAAGAAATTAAGATTAAAAAAAAGTATTCAACATAGAATTTGGTGCAAACATTGCAAACATGACATCCAAGTTGCGTTTTATATGATTAATTACAGAATTTCTACTACCTAAAAAAGTGAGAAGAGACACTAACATATATAGATTATGTCCACATTGCAGATATGTATAAGACAGTAACTGCTGATGGCTAATCAGCTCTTTCATTTTATACCTTTTCAAGAATAAATTCTTAGAATGTTTTTTTAAAAAATGGATCCCTATTTTGTTTGGTGTGGATAACTGAAGAAACATTTAAGAAACGGTTCAACGACTTTTTAATATTCTCCTATCTTTGATAAAATAATTCTATTCTTCTCATTTTAGATAATGAATCTCTCTTAATAAGTAGATTTGCTTACCCGAGTGTGACATAAGGACTGTAACTGTATAATACCACAATGGGGACTTTTAAATTTCAAATTATTTTTCAAATTACTGTGGTAAACCACAATTACCATCTGTGTGTCACTAATCACTCACAAACTTCAACTTGTAGACATTAGTGTCTACATGCCATTTAAGCGTCAATATAGATAAATAGATAAATAAAATAGATAACATATATAAATAGATAAAAAATATAGATAACAAACTACAGCTGTGAAGTCAACTCTTGGTAAACAATCCTGGCATCTAATGCTATATTTGAAATTGCAGAGCTCTGCTATATTTGAAATTGCAGAACTTTCTGGTTAAATTTAGGTTAGAGCATCTATACCTTCTAAATAAATGGATTTTTATATGCAGGTATATATTTAATACCAATAAGTGGTAGGGTGAAGATCACTTTAATCAGGTTGGCTGATTATTAACATTAACATGTTTACCTACAAATTTTATGTGACAAAAGTTTATTCCTAATGGGTGACTGATAAACAGCTCATTTTTTTATTAAGAATAAACTTATCCTAAATCATGTGCTCATAATTTGAGATAAATTTTGAAAAGTCTGAACTGTGAGTACATAACTGATCAGTTAGAATATAACACAAAAATCTGGTTAATTCTGTTAGGATCTTTCCTAACATTTTTTTAAAAGAAAAAATTGATGGATCTTTTTTGCTTTGAATTATTCAGAAATTGTGTCTGAACTATGCCATGACGGAAAGATGCTGGATTCAGAGAGAAAAACACATCAGCATGAAGAGAATAACTTTCAGTATTCGATAAAGATCTCAAATAAATAATTAAAAAAACTAAGAAATGTTTTAAAACTAATCTAAAAACAACCATATTTATGAATAAATTTTCCATCAAAACTTCAAATAAACTGAAACTTACCTGTGAATACCAAAACTCTGCTGTCTTTGGTCCTGCACCCCAGACTTTCATAAACATATTAATAACTTCATTTTTAGGGTTAATGTAATCAAGCTGACGTAAATTTCCAGTTTCTATTATTTCAAAGATTTTCAAAGCAAGTTTTTTGCCAACATATGGTAGTGAGCTTACCTCCTAAAAGACAAATATGAAAAATACCCTAAAATACAAACTCTGTAACCTTGACACAGATTTGGCATGAAATTAATAATTATGATTTAGTATTATAAGCTACCTCAAATGTTTCTAATGGTTTATGAAAGCTTTGAATAGATGCTATTGCTTTTTTGTACCCCAGACTTCTCCATCGATCTTGGGTATTTTCATAAACATTTTGAAGAACCTTAATCAAATTAAAAATTTCTTGTAAATAACAATTTAAAATGATTACAATATTTATACATGTAAATTTAATAAGAAGTATGAGAAAAAATATATATATAAATAAAAATTAACAAACATCTAAAATTGATAACATTACTATTATAACAAAGTGAAGGCAAAAGAAGATGTAAAACCTTTAACTTATCTGTAAGATGTTTGTTATGATTAGTTTGCTCTGAGATTAATCTTTGAGTATCAAGTATTGAAGTCTGCTAAAAGAAAATCCAAAGTTTATATTAACTTAAAGTAAATTTTTAGTGCATTTATAATACAAGTGTTTAAAGGAAAACAAATATTATCTCTTTACTTGGTCCTGTTACTTAATTGTCGGCATTATTCATTTTAATACATGGAAATGCTCCTTGTGACACCAAGTACAAAAAAAATCAAACATCAAACTGACATTTTTACTGTCTACCTTTTATTGATAGATGGTGTATTAACTGATTAAGAAAATAACCTTTTGTAAAATTGAAAATGCTCAACAAATTTAGTGAATGAAAATTTATAAAACATGTGCAAACTATTTTCATCTCATAAAAATATTCTCAGGTATCGGAGAAATAAATATTGATAAAAAAAACTTGAAAACCTGATATTTGGATGATGATGGGGAAACTTTTTCTTTAAAACTTTCCTTGGAACAACATTCATTTGTTGATGAAGCTTTAAAACCTTCAAATGTTTTATCGTCAGCAAGTAAATCAAGACTCTTCAGCAATACACAGAATATTTTAACAAACTCAATAACAGTATTTTAACAAATTCAATAACAGCATTGACATCAAAATTGAAGTTATATAATAACTAACTGAAAAAAAATCAAAAAATTTAGTTTCTTTTAAAACTATTTCCAAAATATCAGGGATGTGGTTAAAATGAACAAAGAAGTAGTTTTTTGGTTTATGAAGTAATGAATAGTTTAACTATATATAATCATATTATATCACATATGCATACCACATATTCAGTTAATTTTAAACTTCAAAACACAATACATTAATTTTCAATTTTTTTATAAAATATTTAAATTACAGCAATTTAATATCTATTGCAATAAAACTATTTACTGTTAATCATTAGAAAAGACATTTAAAACTTTAATAAACAACTAAACAATATTTACAAAGAAGTTAAATACACTGGCATAATACTTAGACAAATTTAATTAAGTAGGTCAAAATATATATTATAAATAAACTTTGTTGACTCAAATCTTTAAAGGTGGGAACCAATGAATTAAGTGGTTTCAAAATGATTTAAAAAGAGTGTAACCAAAGCACACACACCAAAAAAAAAAAGGAAAGGAATAAAAAAATTAAAAAAACATACTTTTTTTGCAGGATTCTTTTTTTCATCATTAAAAACAAGATACATATCTTGATTAACAAGTTTTCCTTGCACTAAGCAAGCGCTCAACCAACCAACATCCAGAATAATAAGATCCTTAGGAAATGAACTTAAGTTAAGAAACTTTAATACTTTTTCTTTGCTAGGCCCTTGCTTCAAAAATAAATGTGTAGTAAAAGGGAAAATTTCTTCATGTATAACCCCACCATATTTTTGCATGTGTTCTCGAAGGATACTGTATCTACGCTTACCAACACCATGCTCAAGAAAAATTGCATTTATACCACAAAATAATGAGGCTAAATTTGAATCAGGTGTTTTTGCAGATTGTATTACCTTCGGTTTCTTAGGAGGTGATAAAGTTTCCATTCGCATATATTTTATTACATCTATTAAAAGCAAGATAAGACGCATTGAAGAAATGAATTTCGCTTTAAATCTAACTTTAAGTTTTGAGATCCTGGATACATGTAAAAAGAAGTGGAAATAAATTTTAAAAATCTTTTATGCTATAAAGATAAAGATACAAAAAAAAAAACTCAATCATCTTCATCAAAACCAGCTATACTTTCTATTAACTGTTTAACCATTATTGTAACTTCATTATCATCCATAAAGTCAGAACTAACAATTGCATTAGCAATTGCTATAGTATCAATAATGCCTTTAGAATGAATCCAGATTCTTCCATTTAATCCAACTACAATTTCAAATGGAAAATGTTTTCCTAGCATACTCAGAACTTTACACATTGGCAACTGTAGCAGCTTTCTGCACAGGCCTAATGAAGCTGTAAACATATATCCATCATTAAGTGGTCCCAGATTATTACTTTTATTGTTTTCATCTATACACGATATTTCTGGTTCCATATCTTTATTTGCCACAATCAGTTTAGCAAAAACAAGATCATTGATTTTTAAATTTGGTTTGTTGCGCTTAGTGGCACCTTCAAAAAATAAATTATTTAAATATGCAGGTTGGCTTGAGCCTATATCAACTTTGTAACTGTCAGCTCCTCGACTTGTTATTATTCCAATAACAGCATCACCTTTCACTGCAACATAACGCTTTTGATTAGTGTCAATCCATATGTATAGTGGTTTTTCTTTCATACGCAGAATGCCTGCTTTAAATGCTACAACCTGTTCTCCATCTTGTCGAATACCAGGGCCAAATTTCAAGGTGCTATCAGTTGAGGATAAGCTAGAAAGTGGCAAAATAGTATCTCCTGGTAAAAAGATTGTACCTACTATGTTATGAAGCATATCCATTTTTGCTATCAAACAACAACAAAAGAACAAAGATATTTAAATAAATCAGGGGAAAAAAAAACAACAACAACATAAAAGAATAAACCTCATAATCTAAAAAATGTTCTTAAATATTTTTTGTAATGATAGTAGATGGTTACTTCTTGTGAATACAATTGTAATAGAATTGATATGATTTCTAACTCACTTTATGGATTTTTAGTGATTTTGTATAAAAGAAAATATAAATAATAAATAAACTGTTAATGGGTGGGAACTTTTTTTAGCATCCTTCTTATTTTTACATTTTTTGCATCTTAAATAGAAACTTTCCTTTGGCTGAGCATTAAAATACATATAATATAAAAACATAAACTGCATCAACTTTAATGAAAGAAATTTAAACAAGAGAAAATCAAGAAAAAATTTTTCATGAATTTTAACAAAACTTTTGTTTCAAAAAAAAAAAAACATATACACAATAACTTTATAAAAAATTTATTTCATCATACAATGCTGAGTAATACACAACAATTATCACTAATTATATAAACACAAAACATTTTGCAAACAAGAGAGGGAAAAATAAATAATAAAAAGTGGAAAAATCTAAACATAAAAAAAGTTTGTTATAAAATTAATTTGAAGATTTTATTGAACATAGTCATAATAATCTTTTTTTTTTTAATCCAAGAAGAGCAAATTCTTAAAAAGTAAAATCAAACAGTTGACTTGATTATAGTGAAACAAAAAAAAAAAAAACAGTAAAATCTAAAACTATGAAAACAAATGACTTAAACTGAATTTCTTGTTGAAATTTTGATTTTCAATCATAGAAAAGTTACAAAAATTACCCTTTTTGTAAGTGCCAGAGAAAAAGTTATAGAAGATTTGTATGACATTTATTTCTAAAACAATTGCAAAATGACCTAAAAAAATTCCAGCATTGAAAATTTCAATTAGCTATTAACTATATTTTACATAGTCTGAACAATCATAAACTTTTGAGCAAAAATTTCTTGCCCAATTGTTTTTACATCTCAGGTTTATATAAGTATAATTATATATTCTATAGAGGTTTAATGTGAATAAATCAAAAATAAAGCCCCAAAGGTAAAGATGTGCTGTTAGAGGATATTTACACCCATTTATATACACATAAAACTCAGGCTTGAAATCAAAAACCAAAAATGTTAAGCAAAAAATATTAAAATTCATTTTATCATTAATACTATGATCAAATTAACAACGCTGTATACCTAAGTGTGTGTATATATACACATATATACAAACACAACTCAAAAAATCAATACAAAGAAATGTTTGAAATATACATTTCTTTGTTATACAATCTTTAAGTTTTTTAGAGAAATTGAGAATGAACTATATCAAAATAGTTTCTTTACTTTCAAATTACTTAAAGCAATATATTAATGAGCTTTAAGAATAAATTTAAAAAATTAAGACCTGAGTATTCAAAAAAAAAAAATTTTTCCCTATAGAAAATTTACAAATTTTCAAAAAGCGTTTATGAACTCTTTCAAATTCACAACTAAATAAAACTCTGTAACATGATGCTTCGAGATTTACTCAATACTTGATACTCATCGTTTTTTTTTTGTAACGACCATCTAAAAGAAATACAAAATATTTTTATTTGGGTTATTCAAAAAGAATCATGGAAAATAAAAGAGAACCCTTTCACATATACCGTGAAAAACCCATTTTAAAGTTTTCCACAGAGGATAAATATGAATTATTTTGGATAATATGCTGCCAAAAGAAAATATATGGAGCAAAAGAAAAACTGATGTTTTTAATTTGTAAATTATGGTCAAGACTTCCACAAGTTATATTTAGTACTACTCAGGAGATACTTAACTATCCTGTTTTCTGGGAAAAGTAAAACCTGAAATTCAACTTAAGTTTAAAATTAGATGCTTAATTAAAGATGGTTCCATTTATACCTAGATTTTCTAAGCTTAATACCCATTGGATACTTTGTAAATTTAGTTACCTATCAACTACAAAAAATAAGGTTCTTTGGGAGAAAAGAAAAATGAAAAAGAATAGAAAATGTAACAAATCATGACTGCACAGAAATGGCAGTCAAGTTAGCTCATCAACAAAGTATACTCAGAAGAGAAAATAAAATTTTCTCTTCAAGAGTTGTTCAAAAAAACTTCCACAAATAGTAAATAGAAACAACTCTGCATATAAAATATCACACCATATGAGACAAGGTTCTATTTTTTTATTTTTCCATGACTCTTTTTTGAATAAACCTAATAAATATTTCTATAAATATGATAAAAGCTATAACAAATACATAAGGTAAATATTACAAAGAGATCATTAAAGACATACCATCTTTTTACATAAATGGTGAGTTATTTGTGAAGTTGTTTGATGACAGAGATGGCTGCTGGTTTAGAGACATGCTACCTTGCATAAGTACTTGTGACTGAGGATACTGGACAACTGGATAACCATACATCATCTAAAGTAAAAGTAGTTTTACGAAACGGACACAGTTAAATATGTTTAATAATAAAAATGTCGGAATTTCAGTAATAAAGGAATAAGGGATATTCTAATTTTTTTTTTCTCACAAAAAACAAGTTTTCATAAAAACAATTGTATAATTATATAGAAAATAAGACAGCCTTAGTTACCATAAATACTAAAAGGTAATTTTAGTATAAATTTAACCAGAAACTTCTTAACACTGATATTTAAGTGTGATGTGATAGATACATTATTTAATAGCAAGAGAAATTTTTGCACAAATGTATTCTAAGGTAATAACAACTTTTAAAAAATCTTTTGTGAGCCTCAATAAACTACGTATCAATCTCCCTTACTTTTTTTTTTGATAAGCATGCACTATTTGGTCTTAATAAAATTAAAATTTAATATTTAGAGTGAAAAAAATTGACATTTCTGATTACTACTAAACCAACTGGAGTTCTTCATTAGAGCAAAAATAAACAAACAAGCTCTCTTTGAACTTGTTAATCCTTTCTTAGTTAGCTGATGAGGACCTGGATACTTGATTTAGCAGCAAAACCAAAATGCAAGGTTTATCTGCTGAGAAAATTTTTAGGATCCTTCAAAACTTATCAACTGCAACACTGATTTGGATTTGCTGAGTTCACTTGGATTGATAATACTTTGCAAAAGTTTCTAGGACAAACTTGTAAAAAAAAAATGGCATCTTAATTTTAACATTTTAGTGATTAATTTCAATTTTTGTAAGTTCAGAGAAAAAAGTCTCTAAAAGAATTACAGTGATTTGTTAGACAAAAGGTAAGTAATTTAAAACAAATAATTAATATACACCTGTTGCTGTGGCATTCCAAAATTTTGCTGCATGGGTGACCTGTACTGCATCATATAATTAGGGGTTCCCATCAATGTTGGAGGTACTCCATAAATAGGTGCAGGTGGCAATGTGGAACGTGCAACTGTATTCATTTGAAAGTTGGAACCTCCTGTCTTTGTTGTATTTTGTTGAGCTTTCCACTGGTGCCCTTTACTTGTGTTTGCTTTCATTGTGTTGGGATTGACATTCAGACCATCTGACCAAGAAAAAGTTTGACAAACTTGAATTGCAGCTTATAATTGCACACAATAATTTTAAAATAATATCTATCAATAGATCCTGCTATGCCAAATTTATAACAGGAAATCAGCAATGGGAAACTGGGACTAGTTGATACAAGGGAAAGTTAGAACAAATGCATTTTGGAAATATTTAACTTACTACTTAAAAAATTTATTTTGGATCAAAATCTTCTTCCTCACAGCATATTTTAAAATCAAATCATTTTAAAAAAATTACCATAGCAACCTGTATAACATGATGTTGTTTGTTAACAAAATCTTAATTTTAAAAGTTGCACATTGGCTTTGCTAAGGGTAAAATATTCTCTCAAATACTTTCTAATTCAATGTAAAAATAGTTGTTAATGTCAAATTGTAAAGTACATTTAGTTGCTTTTACTATTAGCATCAAGTCAAATACTGATTGGTAGCCCAGTTTTACTAAATTTAAGTTAAATACATTTTAAAATAAATGTTAAAAAAAAAAAACATTTTTAAGAGTGTTGTAAATGTTAAAAAAATAATAGTATTCTATTGCAAATGATATCACTTCATACTTATGGGAGAAAACAGTTCCATTCACATTAAGCATACTGAAAGCTGATTGTCACAAATATTTCTCTTGTTTCTTGATGGTGTTTACTACTAGACAGGACACAAAACTTAAATTTTATAAACATTCTGGTATGATTGGCTTTTATCCTACTTTTAAACATAAGAAAATAGTTGCCAATCACTTAGTTAAATGCATGTCTCAATAAATGCTGTGATCAGATGATAATTGTTAACAAATGTTAAATATTGGATGGGAGGGGAGTTACTATAAGTTTTACAACCAAAACTTAATAAAAAGTTTGACTGGGTCATTTTTCCCCTTAACACAAATGAACTTACTCTCAGGCACCTTGTCTGGAAATATAAAGACTGTAAACGAAATAAATGAGAAAGTAGAAAAATTACTAAAAAAAAGTACATATCAATTTTTATTTTAGACTGAATAATAATCCTAATGCATTAACATATAAAGATAAAATATTTTAAAGGAATTAATTTATTCCTGCAGACATCTAATAAAATTTCAAAGTCTGCTTTGGTGGTGTGCACAGCATTAAAATCATTTTTAAAAATTTTTGTTGTCTCTGCAAAGTTTTTTTTTTTCATTTTAATTTAATTAAAGCATAGTACATTTTCAATAAAACTCAATTCTGGACAGTTAATTTTTTTTTTTTTTTTTTCATTTTTCATCTAGTGATAGGCCAGTACTTTTTCAATAAAACTCTCAATTCTGGATAGTTAGGAGGATTAGCTGTTTTAGGCATAACATATACATCATTTTGCATTATTTTGAGATCACAACATGTTGTAAATAAAATACAAACATAATTAAAACTTCTTTTACACAACCACTGAAGAACTCTTTTTTTTCATTTTTAAATCACAACATATTGTAGACAAAATACAAACATAATTAAAAATTTGTTTATACAACTACTGAAGAAAAAGACATAAATGTTAATTTATATTCATTTCATTTACACGCTTTAGGTAAACTCTTGGATAAAGTTACAGACTTGGAATTAAACAATTGTTTTGAGAAAGTAACTGTAGAAGAACACTGCAATTTCCCTATTGGGACATGTGCAGAAAGAGCTTTCTGCTTTTCAGCTTTCAGGTCTATGGTTACAATTTTATGATCTGAGTCTAAGAAACTAATAAATCTTGATGTAGGTCCTATTTTACATTCTAGATGATTAATTGAAGATAACTGAATTTGAAAAATATTTTTCTTTCATGGTAAAACCGAAAGCAACTTTTAAAAGCTACAATTGATACAATTGATGTTTTTAGATGGGTTTTCCTTTGTAATTTACCATAGTGATTTATTTTATACATAATTTTGGCAAATCCTGCATAATCAAACTTTATTTGTAGGTAGCTGAAAATCTCAACTTTTTTTAAATTCAAAATTATCTAAATTGTACTTTTTAACTTCTAACACAATCTTGAGTTTTAACTTCTCATTTCCAAGCAGTTATTGTTCAATTATTTCATCTAGACCTCATTAATAATCTTGTTTAAGTTTTTTTTTCTAACAGACTTTGAATTATCTTGTTTTTTGCTCTACAATTTTTTTTTAGTGTTTTGTATGAATGCCATGATTTTTTTTGTAAATATAGTTTAGAAACACTCAGAATGTGATTCCATGCACTCCCAAGTAAAACAAATCAACAACTTTTATCAATTGTAAATAAGCAGCTCTATGAACCACTATGAATTTTTTATACTGTTTTTAAAAGCAAGAATGTCAGCTAAAACTACATAAATATGTTGTCAAGGTCTAATAATTATATGCCATCTTGAGTTTCAACCAATAAAAAATGACAAGACCTCTAATTTGAACAGAAATCAGACTCACTCCTTGAATGTGATGTTTTATTGTAGTTCAGATATGGTCTCTAACTATGCATCTAAAGGGGCTGATTGTTAGCCTGGTTTTATCAAATTCTAAACTGATAACTAAATTAGAATGAAATGTTCCTCTGCAATTATTTATGCTCATAAAATAATTTATCTTACTAAACAATAATATGTTTGATTTGGTTTAAGATTTTTTAAAGAGGCTAAGGATCAGAAAAAGCTGCCAGATTTTGACACTCAAAATTGAAACGAATTGAATTTTAAAAAATATTTAAAAAGGTTTTTATGTAAAAAGCTTAAAAAATCATAACTTATTTTGCTAGTTAATTGTAATTTACTTTGATCAGACTTCTAACTTATCATGATTTAGTTATAATGATTGTCACAGTTTTGAGCAATCAAAGCTATGGCAATTAAATTTATACATCAAGTTTTATTTTTACTTAAATGAATTTAAAGTAATGAACTTTTGACTAGATGATTTTAAATAGCTTTGAACTGCATCATTACTCCAAATTGCCCCATGTTGTAGCATGTTAATATTTTGTGACTCTGCATGACAGCTGTAACTGTCTTATATATACCTCTGTGATCCATCATTTGTTATTAAAACATGGAGGACACTCTTATGCACAAGTAGAGTTATTTTTAGAGTTATTTAAGTAAAATACTTGAGCACAGTATTAAAAAAAATGCAGAATTTGTACTAACTAGCCCTAGTATTCTCAGAATTTTCTTAGAAAATATTTTTCATTAAATATTACTAAACATACCTAAAGAAAGTGCAATACGCTCTAAACCTTTATTTAAGTCTCCACTTAATCCGCTAGTATTGTTTGTTGTATTTGATGTTGAGGCATTTTGAGATCCAAACATTGATTCTGGAGTCAAAATATCATCATCAAGAAGATTAGGCTGACTTGAAGATTGTTGAGTTTTGAATGCATTATTTAAATCAAATGTGTTCATAGAACTGAATCCAGCATTAAAATTAGAATCTAAATAAAAGAGCAAATTGAGCATTTTTTAAAATTAATTTTAACAAAATATAAAATTTAAATTTTGTTAAAAGGTTAATTATATTAAATAATTTTCAGTAAAAATTTTAATAACTTTGTAAATTAACCAAATATATATATATATTTTTTTGTAATATATAAAGATCTTCCATTTACATCTATTTCATATCTCCATGTAAATTTTGTGATTTATAAAAACAAATATCTTTATCAATATATTAAAACCCTAGTTATAGAATGAGAACATGTTGCTGAAATAATATTTAAAAATTTTGTTACTTGATGTGTATGAGCTTGTGAATCGTGGTTGTTGGAAAACTGATGGGTTCATAGAAAGTAACATTAAGTCATCAGAAGGTCTTGTATTGCTATTTGCTGTCTGCAGCGGTTGATTAAAAGGATTATTCAATTGGGCTTGTGATGAACCAACAGTTGTTGGTTTGCTGATGGATGTTTGTTGTTGTGCAAGTTTTTTTGCATCTTCTTCTTTTTTTCGTTTTTCAAACATTTCAAGCATTTTTCTTTCTTGCTCCAAATAACTATCATTAGAGTCCTGATCATTCAAAGATTTACTTGCATTATTGGCAACAAACTCAGATGGTTCTACATTTAAAGATGCCAATGTAATTGTTCTAAAATTAATAATTTTTCTTAGATACAAGACTTAGCTTTTTATCACTGAACAAAAAATAAAATTTTACTTACATAAAAAACTACTTACTTTCCAGACATAACTGATTTTCCTTTCTCTAATGATTGGTAATGGGAACTCATTGCTTCTAACAAGCTCTGTGGTGCTTTTGCCAGATCAGGAATTTCCCCTTTATCTATACCTGCTTCTTCTGCTACTTTTAAGAATGATGACACATCATCCATTTTAGCCAGAAAACGTTTGTAAATATCTAGTGCTACTTTACAATCAGCTTTCTTCATATCAAAATATTTCTCTTTAAAATAGCAGAGCACATAATTACAAAGACAATATTTTAATACAAAAAAAAATTTTTGAAGTAAAAATGATTGATTTTAATTATTCACAAAAAATATCAGTGTTATTTAAAAAAATATATGGTTTACCTAACAAATTAATGATTCCATCATTATAACATGCAAATGATCTAATCATATCCTAAATAGTTTAAAAGAACCATTTTGCTCCATCTTAGGTCCAGATTTGAAGATAAAACAAATTTTCAAATTTAATTTGAGAACAATTCTTTACAATAAAAAAAAAACGGCATTCAAAAATTATTTCTAATAAAAAGTAGAAAGAAAAGACACAAAAAAAAAAATAAAAGGCAAAAATAAAGTAAAAAAGTTTTAACTAGGTTTCATTTTTTTGAAAATAATTTTAGAAGATCTGTTAATTCAAATCTGTAAAGAATTCTTCAGACAAGTTTAATCACCTTAAAAAGCAACATGAATGCAGCTGTCACAACACCATTTGTTAAATCATTTGCTGTTAACTATGTAGACAAAAGATTTAAACATTAAAAACAACTTGCTAAATATTTCTACAAATTAACTTTAAAAAAAAATTTAACAGCCTTGGCAATAAATGCGTAAAATACTTGAGGTTTAAAAACTCTAGCCGATGATTGTTTCCATGGTCCTGAATAAGCATCTTGCAGTAGTAATGATATTTTACCTTATTCTAATTAACATTCTTGTTCAATAAACATTACACTCTTTAGTTAGTTTTATCAAGATTGTTTATGTTATAGTTGCCTGAGTTAGAATTCATTTTCAGATGAAGCAACTGCTAAGATAAAATACTTAAACACATTGAATTGTAACAAAACACAAATCCCTTAAAAAACACACTGAAACTAAATATATCAGGTTGATAGTTGCAATGATTGCAATTGCATTAAAACCACAAAGAGAGGTCTTGAAGCTTTTAAAAAGCTTCTATAAACTTACAGATGTTTCTAAAAGGGCATCCAACTGGCTGCGAATAATTGGCAAAGTTTTTAACAACTAAAAAAAAAAGAAAGAAAAAATATATAAAAAAACAATTTTCATTAATTTAATGGTTTGTAGCCTTAAGAACAACTAATTCAGATAAATATTGAGCTATATTAATTGTTAACATTTAAAACAGAAACATAATTATTTCAAAATAATTAAGTTAACTTTTTTTCCCAAATAAATAGCCTTTTTTTTTAAAATCAAGAAATCCCTAAGTTCAAAACCAGCCACTTGCTTGACATTTTTTTTTTTTTTTTTTGTCATAGTTCAGCCCAAATACTTCAACATCACCTTGAAATTTCTAAGCATACTGCATCAATAACAATTTCAAAAA
Organism: Hydra viridissima; assembly: GCF_058129835.1. Taxonomy (NCBI): domain Eukaryota; kingdom Metazoa; phylum Cnidaria; class Hydrozoa; order Anthoathecata; family Hydridae; genus Hydra; species Hydra viridissima. The sequence goes on from NW_028324302.1 coordinate 4,225,438, forward strand.
TTTAATATGCTCACAAGTGAACTAGTGTAAACACTTATGACAAAAGTCATGGCTTACCTTTACTGTATCCATATTTCTAAGCAAACCATCTTTTTTACTGAAATGATCAAAAATTCAATAAATAGAACTTTTATAATATTCCTGCTTTTAAGCTCTTTAGTAAGGAACATTTTGATAGGCATTTTAAGAGGAAAATTTCAGATTTTTACACTTTCAATAGTTGACTTCTACATTTCAATTTTTTCAGCTTACTGCAAGAACTTATATCATCATAATTATGAGAATGTGAACTAGTTCTTCACCACTTAATGAGTTTGACAAATCTTTAAGTGTTTAGAAAGATCTTTGTAAAAAAATGATTTCAATTTTTCATCTTTAAACTTAATTGGTGGACCAGCACATTCTTTGTCTTTGACATCAAAGTTAGTTTTACTGAACTGTTTGAACTATTCTCTAAAACCTCTTCCTGATGGATCATTGTTACAATAAACATTCATAATAGGTTTCAGCAGCACTTTTATGCAACAAAAGTTCTCCCACAGATTGTATTGCTGACACAGGTTGACATAATTAATGTAATAAAACAAACACTTGTTGAGTGATTATTTAAAAGTCACGTACTAACTATGAAAGTTTATTTCTAGTACTATCAACTAAAGTGGTAGCAATTTAATTGACAACTGGTTATTATTAATTACAACCTTGATTAGAAAATGGCAGAAACATATTCAAGTACCCAATAAATGTTTTTCTAAAGTTTTATGAGTTCTTTTTTCAATTAATGAGTTCTTGAAGTAAGCCGGCAATACTGTCTTTCTCATGAATACAAATTTAAAAAAAGATCAAGCAATAAATCAAATTTTAGAACTTTATACAGCTAAAGCATATATATTTCATTCTCTTTTTTTTTTTTTATTAACTTAAAATTTGGATGAAAAAAGTACCCTCTTGCAGCCCTACAGAAGTCAAAACCAGCCAGTCGGTATGAACAAGCTTTTTCAGAGAGATATGCTGAATATCGTCTGATAATATGTGACATATCATAACCTAAATGACAGGTCTATCAATAATTCATAAAAATATAAACTTAAAATGTTAAATAAATAGACAAAAAAACAAGGGGTAATTCTATAGAAATATTCATTGAAAAAAAAATCTTTCATAAAAACAAAATTTTAAAGCTAACTTTTTATTTTGCTCAATTTCTGAATATATTTTTTTTAGCAACTGCTAAAAATCATGAGGGAAAAAAAAGAATTATGTGAAAGTACTTTTACAATTCCTCTAAGCAATGTAACTCATTATGTTTTACAACTAATATCCCTATGGAATAATTAAAACCCTTATATATATATACACACACACACACATATATATACACACACACACACACACACACACACACACACACACACACACACACACACACACACACACACACACACACACACACACACACACACACACACACACACACACACACACACACACACACACACACACACACACACACACACACACACACACACACACATATATATATATATATATATATATACAGTATGTGCCAAAATTGTCACCATGTTTGAACAAAGAAATATTTTATGTTTTTTTTAATAGATTGGCTGTGAAGAAAAATGAAATTTTAGTTTTATTAACTAAATTTAAGACTTAGCTAACTGAAAATATTTTTTGAAATTAAATTTAGAGGATATTGAATTTTTTTAAAAATGTTTATGTGAAGAGCTAATGGTAACAATTTTGTCGCAAATGAAAGCAATTAACATATTTGCCCACAGTTAATTAGGCATACGACATATATTAATAGCCTCATGACTAAAATGATTGAGTTATCAACTTTTCAGATTTTTAATGATTAAATATCATTTAAAGTTTGATTTTGTTTACAAAAAATAAAAAAAGTATTGCTATTATCATCATGAGAAAAATAAATCTTGAACTAGAAAAAAATATTGTGGAAGGGCTTAAATCCAGACAATCTTATCATGAAATCGCTGCTGAGTTCAGAAAGCCTCATACTCTCATATGTAAAATCAAATTGTGCAATAATTTAGAAGTAAATAAGCCTAAAAGTGGTTGAAAGAAAATTTTTACACCAAGAGACCAAAGAACAATCACTCGTTTAATTGCTTCTGGAGAGTCTAAAACTGCAAAGGATAGTACTAATTTAATGAATAACAGCTATGGGACTCATGCTTCAGTGCGGACAGTCAGTAGAGAGCTCAAAAGAATTGGTTTTTGATCCAGAAGAAAGATCAAGAAGCCATTGTTAGTTTCTCGTCACTGCCAAGCTCGTTTAAATTATGCTAAACTTCATGCACACATGACTTTTGAAGGCATTTATGACTGGATTTGGACAGATGAAAGTAAAACTAATATGTTTAGATCAGATGGTATAAGATATACTTGGAGAAAGCCTAATTCACCATTAAGTGCTCAAGATTTTACACCAACCGTTAAATATGGCGGAGGAAAACTCTTGTTTTGGGGATGTTTCTGTGCTCATGGAGTCAATGAATTAGTGAAAATTAACGGAACAATGAACACTCATGACTATATCAACATCCTTAAGGTCAGATATTTCAAGTCCCTTCGAAAATGGGGCAGAACTGTACATAACACGATGTTCATGCAAGACAATGACCCCAAGCATAAGGCTGATAAGACCATTAAATTCCTTCACAAGAAGAAATTGAAAGTTGTTGACTGGCCAGCACAAAGCCCTGATCTTAACCCACTCGAAAATTTATGGGCAATAGTTAAACAACAGGTCTACAAATTTCCTACTCCACCTAAGAATGAGGATGAACTTTGGGCTCGTGCACATCAGGTTTGGTACTCAATTACACCCGAGGAATGCTGCAAATTGGTTGCTAGTGTTCCTGAAAGAATTCAGCCTGATTCAGGCTGTAACTAAATCTAAGGGAGGATACACTCGATATTAATTTACTACAATATGCTATTTGCTTTCATTTGCAACAAAATTGTCACCATTAGCTCTTCACATAAACATTTTTAAAAAAATTCAATATCCTCTAAATTTAATAAAAAGCAATATTTTCAGTTAGCTAAGTCTTAAATTTAGTTAATAAAACTAAAACTTTATTTTTCTTCACAGCTTTTCTATTAAAAAAAAATATAAAATATTTCTTTGTTCAAACATGGTGACAATTTTGGTACATACTGTGTGTGTGTATATATGCATATATATATATATATATATATATATATATATATATATATATATATATATATATGCATATATATATATGTATATATATATACACACACACACATACACACACATATTTATATATCAAAAGTAGTACATTCTTTTCTGGAATAGTCTTAACTTTCATGCAATGCTTTTTCATATAACATCATATTACTCAAAACATAGGTTGAATAATGTAATACAAAATCTGCATTGAAAAATGTAAAAATTAAAGAGTGTAAAAATTAAAGAGTGTAAAAAAAAAAGTATGTCAAAGAGTAAGATTAGAGAGTACAAAAAAAAATTGTCTAAATTAATAGATACAAATCATAAATTAATAGATACAAATTTAAAATTAATAGATGCAAATCTAAATTTAATAGATACATATTGTAAATTAATAGATACAATTCATAAATAAATTGATAAAAATTGTATATTAATAGATAAAAATCATAAATTATTAGATGTAATTTGTAAATTTTATGGAAAGCCTTTTTTTTTAGCACTAATACCATTGACCCCTGATTTAAGTAGATAACACAATGCTTTAGGTAATTAAAAGTGTATAGATTTTAATTTTCTTTGATTTTAATTCGTTTTTTTTAGTACATCTTCACAGAATTGTATTGAAGCAGACAATAAATTTAACTTTAGACAGTGGTAATCTAAGTCTGAAATTCACCATTATAAAAACCATACATTCGTCTGAAAAAGTGATTTAAAAAAGAAAATCTCAAAATTGTATTTAGTTGATGCTGAAGTTGAAAAAAAAAACCTATTTTAGAAAGATTGAAATTAAGAGTTATGGTGATTGTGCACGAATGTAGACAAAATAGGGTGAAGTACTTTTTTTTTAAAGGTTTTTTTTTTTTTTTCTTTTCAGACTAATTTTGTACAGCTTGTTGCTTTAATCTTTCTTAATTTTATTTTAACAATGTTTTTTTTTAGTTTAATCCAGTTTTTTAGTTTAAGTCAGTTAGGACAAAACTTTACTTTGGTAGATGCTTCTTTACAAAAAGTTATGTGTAATCAAAGTAAGATTTCTGTTTTTTAATTTTTATTGCAAAATTTGACAATTTTTAATATTATTTATTGATGAAAGTAATGAAATAGAGAAGACTTGATTTTAAAATTAGCTGCCTAAAAAATACAGAGATATAGCACTGTAAAGACATGGAGGTTTGTGTCTCAAATACAACATGAAAAAATGAAATTTAACTGCCTAAAACATTTTACTACATACAAAATAGTTTTTTTTATTTACTTATTAGTTATTACTAAAAACTTAAATACTTAAAATAAACAAAAAGTAAATCACAAAATATACCTTGAACTCCTTTATCAAAAAAGCTTTGCAGCATCCAAGTGGTTGAGCGAGAAGCAATATATTGAATAAATTTCTGAAAGAAAGAAATTGATAACATCAAAAATCAAAATTTTCTAACAACATTGATGTAGTATATATAAAAAAAATATATTTCGCATTTCTTATCTTCACAGTTTAATATTTATTATTGAATTTTATTTCTAAGCAAATTAGATCATTTTATTTGTATTTTATTGAGCACACACTGTAGAGCATAAGCTATTTCACTTGAATACTTAACTTTGTGACAAGAAACTTTAAAACCCAACTAACGCTTTGTTTATTCTTAAGTAAAGTATTAGGATAGTTTTTGCCAACTAAATTCACCAAATAAATATTTCATTTAAACTTGTAGTTTGAGATCACATTTTACACCTTTAAAAAAGGTTCATGGAACTATGTAAGCATATTTTGTAGACTTAGAAGACTTCAATTTGCATAAATGTTCAAGAAATCTGCCTCTTACACAAGTAGATTTTTTCTTTTACATTACATTTTTGAATGTTTGCATATATAATACAAACTTATGAACTGTGAAGCAGAACTGTGTTAGCTACAGTAAAAAAAATAACTGTTTAAATATAAATGTAACTTTCAATTTGCAAAGGAAAAAAAGGGACTACACAAATGAAAAACATTTCAGCTCACAGAACTTTGTTAATACAAGAAAGAGTTCAAGTCTGAAATTTTCAAAATCAAATCTTTAAGTTAAAAAAAGAGTTTTAAGAAAACTAAAAAAAGTTTTACTAAGATTACAAAAAAATTATAACTGATTTCAATAAAATGATTTACAAGTAAATTTAGTTAACCAGAACAATTTAAATTAAATTTTAAAATTTAAAAAAAAAAAAAAAAATGGAATTACAAATAGTATTTTAAATTTTTAAAATAAATTTATATATTTATCTTGTAATAGACTTCAAAATTAACTTGCTTACACTTGTGACAGAATACAAAGGTAAAAAGGCATTGAATTTTACATGCAAGACATTTAACAGCAACCTTAAGGGTAAGGATTTAGCATTTAACACCAGGGCAATACCACAAGGACAAAATGAGCACCTTTGAGGTTATATTCAAGGCCAAAGCCTGCAAGAATTTTAACTAAGGATATCTCTGATCAAGGGCGGAGAAAAATTAATTGGGCAAACAATTAATTGCAATTAGTTAATTGCAATTAATTGATTGCAATTAATTGATTACAATTAATTGATTGCAATTAATTGATTGAAAAATTTTTTATACCAATTAATTGATTGAAAATATTTTTTAACCCAATTAATTGATTGGGTCAGAATTGCAATTAATTGATAATTGATAAATTTTGCCATTAACATTAATTACCGAGATTATATTATACTTTTATGTAATTTTTAGTTTAGCACTGTTTTTAACCATAAAAAGTTAAAGATAGAATGACACATAAGCAATAATACACATGTATAAATATTTCGAGCTGTATACGCATATAAGGTTAAGGATAGATTGACGCATAACCAATAATACGGATGTATACGTATGTTCATTTCAATTGTGCTAATAATTATGTTCATATGTGCACATAAAGTAAAAAAATTCCTTTTTAGGATTTTTATAAATCTCGCTAACAATGAATACAAAAGAAATAGTCAACATTTACTTCAAGAAAGATGAAGCTAATGACAGTAATTGGACCTGTAAGTGGGGAAAAAAACTACACCAGAAAACTGGGACAGGATAGACCAACTTATTTAATCATGTTAAAAGTATGCATCCAGAATATATAGAATATAATACTTCTTAAATTTCAACACAACAGCCGATTACACAGTTTAGTGGTTTTACTCATATTCCAGGACCAATAATAGCAAAGAGTGCCAACAATATGTATTCATGGATAGAATGGGTGACTTGTGGCTTTAAACCATTTTCGTTTGTAGAAAACTCTCTCATGCAGAAATACTCTAAATTAGAAAATATTTCCATAAAAACCATTAAAAAGTACATGAATTTGCTGACTAAAAAGGTTGAAGTGGAAATTGCTAACATAGTTCCAGAAAATTTTGCAATGTGGCATTGTTTGGATCATATCCTAATAATGCCAGTGAAAATGAGTACAATACTGCATTAATTGCCTTTTCACCTATAGGAAATGAAACAGAATTTACAGCAAGAGCCCACTTTGAATATTTATCATGGGTTCTTCAAAATATTCTTCGCAAAATGACTAATGTAACATCTTTAACAGGTGACAACTGTGAAACAAATAAGGCCCTTGCAAATCTGTGAAATGTTCCATTAACAGGATGTGCCTCTCACAGGTTCAACTTGGCTATGGAAATGTTTTTACTCAAATATAAACATATCATTGATAAGACAATTACGCTTATGGGTAAATTAAAAAATTTAAAGGTAGCCGGAAAACTCTGTTTGTTGCTATTCAAAGAAACACAACACGATGGTCAAGTAATTCAGAAATGATAAAACAATATTTTCGCCAATGTCAAATATTGCGGAAAGATTTTTCAGTGCGGCAGGTTATGCAATTGGCCCTTTGAGACATTATATACTTCCATCCAATCTTAAAATGCAAATGTTTTTGTGTGTTAACAATTGATTTCAGAACAGAAAAATGCTCTCAGATATTATGATGAATAATGAAAATAACTGATTGTTTTAGTGACTCTTCAAATAAATTTTGGTTTTCAATTTATTTTTTATGAGTTCTTATTAAAGACGTACTTTAAACTGGAATAATACCTTACAATGTAATGTATAATTCCAGTTTAAAGTACGTTATTACGTTAAATATATATGTAATGATTACATATATATATATATATATATATATATATATATATATATATATATATATATATATATATATATATATATATATATATATATATATATATATATATATATATATATATATATATATATCTAAAGTAATAACCCAACAATATTAATCTTTTAAGTATGATATTTAATAAAAAATGAAATAAAATTTTTAGACATTTTTAAAAACCATTAACTAATTGCAATTAATTGGAAAAATTGATTGAATTGTTCAAAAATTGCAATTAACTGATTGCACTGAATAATAATTGCAATTAATTAATTGGTAGCATATTTTTAAACAATTAAATTGCAAATAAATTTTCCCTGCCCTTGTCTCTGATGTGAGGACAAGTTAAAGAAGAGAAGGATGAAATACAAAATATAAACTTTTCTATTTCTTAAAATATTCCCATGTGAGATATTTCTGTTTTCCAGTATTAATAAATATGATGGCTAACTAAACTGCTCTTGGCAATAGTTTTGACTAAATTATTACTATTTAAAACATAACTTTATAGATCTATAGAAAGTAGATATTAAAATCTTAAAACATAACAAAATTTGTTTACTTCATTAGCATTTGCCATTAAGTTGTGAAAAACAACTAATGATTTAAACACAACCACCCAACTTGAGTTGGTGCAACGCTCAAACAGCATGTCAGCAACATTTGGGATACTAACATTGTCAAATTCCAGTGCATGATGAATATCTAAATAAGAGAGACAAAAAGTCAATTTTCAATAAAAAATTTTTTTTTAAATATACTTTGATTTAAATGAGGCAATAGTAATGAAAACTTTAAGACTTATCTTTTAAACTTTTTGTATAGGTTTAAACTCCAAAAAAAAGTCATTTATTATTAGAAAAAAAAAATCAAATAGAAACTACATTTAGGAAATAGAAAATACATTTAGAAAATAGAAAATAAAAGTCTAAGAAGACAAGGCCGGCTTAAATACTGTTAGTCAGGATAATCAGTTTTAACATGGTATTTTGAGCTCTACAATAATTTGGAGTATGGCTAACATAATTTTTAAAGCTAAGTTAAAAAGTAATACTTCTCAATTTATTTTATAGTTTTTAGGATAAACTTTAACTACTTTAAAATTATTAAAAATCAAAATATACATATAAGTTATGCTACTTTTTTTGGAGATGATTTTTGAGAAGTATAAAAATGAGCAGAATACTGAGTTACCCATCTTCAAAAAAAAATTTATTTGTTAAAATTAAACTATTAAAATGAGGGAATAATTATAAAACATCATTTTCAAACGCAACATAACAAATTCTTCTTAGTGATAACTCACGTAAATATACTGTTAATATGCTAGGTAAATGCTTTTCTAAATGATCATATTTTTAACAAATCAATTAAAAACAAGACTTACAGTCAACGTGCTTCTTTTTAGGGCCTATTACTTCATGACTGGTTGCTTTAGCTACAGCTTTAGAAATTCCTGAGCCAGTTAAAGTGTGCTTTGCAGATTCTACTCTATCAATCACATTCATATTTAAGTAGACCTAAAAAATTCGGATCCTTTTTTTTAATAATGCTAAAATGCCTTAAATGTATAGCTATAGCTTTATCTACAATATAATTGTAAATTTTGTTTTATATAAGTAATGCGTATTTATGAGCCCTACAAAGTCTTCTTTAACCTCTGGAATTTAAACGTTCTTCTTCACGGAGATAGATTACACTTTATTTTTCCGGTCAGCGGCAAGAGAGATATTTTTAAATGACACTACTAGAAGTGGGTCAGGAAGTGTACGTTAATTAAGTTAGTAAATGACACGAATAAAATAAACTGTATATCTCATTTTTACCTTTTTAAATCTTTTTACTTGAGTATGGTTTTTATCAGAGCTTATATTTTACTAGAGAATAAAGTTACTGCAAGAAAAACTTGTCAATCTTGTTATGGTAAAGGGTTGTTGTAATCAACAAATTTATTACCAAACTGTTAGAAAAAAATGGCTTTCAAAGTTAAATCAAATAATTATTTTTTTAAACAATATCATACATATATTCGAAAATGTATTCCAAATTTGATCTAAATTAAGTCTGAGGTGCACCTTCAGGAAAAGTGGAAAAGGTTCCTCTAAAAAAAAAGCACAATTATTTGATCTACAAAAAAAACGATATACTACACGTAAATATTTCTCCCCAAAGAATATTTTAAAATTTTTCTAGAACGTTCTGGAATATTCTACAAAGTTTTGCACAGTTTTTAATACCATTTTTGTTCCCTAAATGTAAGCTGCACAATGTTTGGTGAAGAGGTTTTCACATTGAACTCGTCATAATTACTTTTGAAATCATTTTAAGTATACGGTGGTCGCAACGGACGCACTAAACCTTTCTCGAGGAATTTTTTTAAAACAATCAACTACATCAGAGCTTTCACATTCACAATTGTTATATCTGTAGCAATAATAATGATACCCTTCCAACACTCCAACTTATTTATTTATTTACAACACTCCAATATATTTATGAATTCTTAAAAGAACTGGCCTTTCCATTTAGCGATCGGAGCGCTCCTAATTTGATTTCGAGCATTTAAACCTGCTACCTGATTCTCTGGCTTGGTTTTTCTTTAACTTGTTTTGGACCACTTTTAACCATTTTCTTCGTTTTTCAGTCTCTTATAATCTGGTCTTTAATCAGATGATAGATAGGAATCTAAATACTAGGGTAAGGTTGCCAATATTGTACCCCCCTAAGACAAAATTAAAAAATGTAGGCAATCTACTGAGTAGAAACCTGGATTTTCAATTGGATTTCATAATTTAGGGACTGTTTGTTGTAAACATGTTTAAAAAGCTCAAAATTTAAAAAGCGTTAAGTCTCGAAGAATCAAACTAAAAAAATAGCGCTAAGAGTACAATTAAGGAAACTAGATCCTTAATTGTACCATTGTAATCCGATATTGTACCACTTTCTTGATTTCAATTACTTTACAGCTTTGAAAATATTTTATGATTTTAGATTTAAGGGATTTAAAGAACTGATTAAAAGGAATGGTTTTTATAAAATCAGCAATTGGAAATATTTTACCAATGGGTAAGCTAAGATTAAAATAGTGAAGGAAGGTAGATATTAAAGATAGTTATACTAAATAATGTAAAACAATATATACTATATCTGTTTTAAAAATAACCACACTAAATATTGTAAAATAAAATACATAAAAACATTATTTTTGGCAAAAGTTTCAGATATATTGTGTCTGTTTTTGATTAACACCTGCACAGTCAACATGACACCAGCCTTGACATATTGGTAAAACTGAACTAGAGAGTGCATCTTTTTAAGGACTGCTTGTCAATACAAGAGTAATACTGAAATTTTTCTTTTTTTGTTTAAGTAGTGAAGTTCGTTTTGTAAGTATGGATATTTCTCTAATTGGAATCTCAAAAGGAATTTGTTAAACTTTACACGCATTTTTAGCGGTCAGAATGGTTGCGTCGGTACAATTAAGGATATGCCTTGAGGTACAATTTACGCAACTAATCTGACATTCAGTTAGTTAAAAATTTTGACAACTAAAAATAAGATATTTTAAATTCTAGGTATTTATTTTGAATTTAGATAAATTATGCTTTAACATAAATACACTGAACAAATCATATCTTCTACTTTCTTTAGTGAAATACGCTTAGCCATAAAAACCTAAAATATGAAATCTCCAATAACAAACCAACAAGAGCTTACTCTGGCCTTAATACAGTTGGATGACAAAAAAAAAACAGTTGACTACTTAATTTCATTCAGCAAAGATAAAAAATAAATTAAAAAATTTCTTGTGGGTTGTAAAAATAACGAGTTATGTTAAAAGTACAATATAGGCATCGGTACAATATTAGCAACCTTACCCTATTATCTGTTCATGTGTGTTACAAAGACAAGTATTTGCTTAATCGTATTTATATCAAGACAAGTATTTGCTTAATCGTATTTATATCAAGAACATAACGAAAATAGTTTGTTAAAATTACAAAAAAAAAAAAAAAAAATTCGTAAAAATTAAAGGATTTTACCTGGATCTTTTTTGCTTCGCCATTTTTTCTTTTTTTTTTTTCTTTTTTTTTTTTTTTTTTTATCGCTCAAAAGTTTTTTTTCTTTTCTTATTATTAAACATTCTCTTTTTTGTAAAATTAAAAATCTCTTTTAAAATACAAACATGAGCGCACTCTCATGTACGCATTAACTTATTTACACATCTATTTTTTACTTAATCACAAGAAGAAGAAGAAGAAAGTTTATCTTATGTCACTCTATCGAAACTAAAAATAAAATTTTGTAAAATGTGGTTTTCTAACCCGAAAAATAAAAAAAGAAATTCTTAATATTACAGCTTCTACGGTGTGAGTTGTTAACTTTACTTTGATTATTACTTTTTTCAGTTGATAATGGTTTTGCTGTCTTAAATACTTTTTTAAACTTTTGTAAATAATTAAGACAAATTTCTTTTTTTTCTTTTTTTGATTTTAATTCAAATGGTTTTATCCCAAAAATACACAAAAAATCATTTAATTATTTAAGGGAGAAACATCAGTCATTATTTTTAGGGAGAAAATCAGCCATTATTTTTAGGGAGAAACATCAGTCATTATTTTTAGGGAGAAAATCAGCCATTATTTTTAGGGAGAAACATCAGCCATTATTTTTGATGCCATTTTACATGAGTCATTGCAATTATAATCTTGGCGTTAGAGGGAATCCGTTAGTTATTCTTTTATAAATGCATAAACTGCACTGAATCATCAAATACTGCAAAAGCTCCACTCAGTTTATCTTTAAACTCTGTTTATTATTTTATTAAAACTTGTTCTTCAGCTGCTATGGTGAAAAACATGTTACACCTAATAAAACAAAAATGAAAAAAGTAAAAAGGGTGCAAAATAAATAGGTACGCAAGAAAATTAAAAAAATCAACAGAGACGTCGGTCCCATTTTGGCCACATGTGTTGAAGCATAGATTTGATCATTTTCAAAATAGAAAAAAAATGCTTACCTCTGCAGTTTGAAATCATGATACGGAAATAGTTACGTATCTCTATGTAGACATTTAAGAATGTAATTATAAAACCATTTTCGATGTTGAAAAGAATCTATTCATCAGAAACACAGCTTCCAAATGACCAGGTTAGATTTCAACCAGTTTTTCTGCAGCTCCCCGAAAATCTTGATCTCTTATACCATCCTGGTTTGATAGGAATCCAAATTGTCTACACGTGATACGCGTGATAATAGTGGTTTTAAAGTTTGATCGATAACACATATTTTTCAAACTTTTCTGAAGGTTAAAACACAGAAGCAATAGTAGCAGCAGCAGCAGTATCGTCAGTAGAAGACACAGCAAAAGAAACAGCAGTTGATGGGTTAGCATCAACTGAAACAAGAACTGAAGCAATTGAACTAGACCTTGGAACTTAGTTTGAAAAAAATTTTTGATGAAAAATCGATGATTTTTATGTTTCTTTTTCTCCGAACAACTTCATTTACTTCACAAATTTTAAGTTGTTTTCTAATTACGAAAGAAAACAAAAGAAAAATAAAAGTAATTATTTCAATAAAAAAAAGGAAATAACTTCAATTAAAAATGGCTGATAGAAAGTTTTAAGTTTTAAATAAGATAAAAAGCGTCATGTGATGAAGACAAAACGAAGAAATTAAAAAAAAAACAACGTTGAATTTTATGAACCGATGCACCGTATATTATTCAAAAAATAAACCCTTTTTTCCATGACTGACTGGTAGGACTGTTGTAAACTTATAATTTTTGTTAAAAAAATCATCTTAATCTGTATGGGGCTCATCCACGTGAGGAGCAACTTGATCAACATTCAGACTTCTTAAGAACGTTTTAAGAACCTGAAGTAGTTCTCATAGACGTAGAACGCGCTGGGGCTCGGGGGCTCGAGCACCATCCGGAAATTTGTCGCTGGGGCTTTGCCCCAACCGGCGAAATTCACCAAGCTTTCAAAAATATTTAAAAAATAGAAACCATAATATACTTAAACATTAACAAATGTAACAATTTAAAAACCATTGTAATATTTCCGCAAATACCTATGGTGATTTTCAAAAGTTTATATTATTTTTCGAATTTCAGAAACTTCACGCTTCTGATGAGTTTGAGACTCATTTGAGATCGGTAAAAACGTAATGTAAAGCAAATTAACGGAACTACATAAACTAAAGAGTTGTGTAAGTTAAACGTTCATTTAGTATTTTTTTTCTTTGATAAATTTGGCAGTATTATTTGTATTAATTATTTAAAAGTTTTCAATTAAAAATCATTTGAATTAAAAAAACGTAAGTTTTTGAAGAGATTTTTTAATTGTTCAATGGTACATTGACTTTTAAGTAATAAGTTGTAGAATGAAGAAGATTAGTGAATACTTTTCAAAAACAGAAAATCAAATTGAAGCAGTTGCATTATTTTCTGAATCTCAAAATGCTAATAACTTCCAAGATAATACTCATGAAAGTTTATCATTTGTTTAGTCAGATGATGCAACTGATTCAATCGCTGTTGTTGAAAATGCCTTTACCTCGTAGTTCAAGAGAAAAAGATTTGTACGAAGCTTTTATTTTAAACGGATTTTCTAATTGGAAGAAAGTGTCACAAATTTTTGGTTCTCACGAGCGATCTGAACTCCATAGAGCGTCTGTTAGTATGATCGCCTCAGCAACACTGGAATCGACATTTATCCAACAGCTTAATCGTCACAAAAATAAAGAAATGATGGATAATCATACGGCTTTATCAAAAATATTTACAACACTTCTTTATTTGGTAAATCCTCAATTTCGTTTAAGAAAAATTTAGATAAACTATCAATCATTAAATTTATTTACTAGATAAATAAATGTTTCTTCTAAATGTATTAGGGAACGCAAGGCCTTTTCATTCGTGGAAAATTTGAAAATAATTCAAACATTCGCATGCTACTCAAAAAATCAAATTGAAATCAAAGTACGAGCAGACGATTCTCTGGAACTGAAGAAATGGTTGAATCGTCTCGAAAAGCAAAAGTGGCCCTCCGCTGATATTGAAAACGAAATCCTTCAAAACTTTGCTCATGCAACGCTTCGTAAGCTATGCGAAAGTATAAAGGAATCACAATTCTATAGTTTGATGGCCGATGAAACAACGGATATGTCCACGAAAGAACAAGTTTCGATCTGCATTCGGCGTGTTAATGAAAAATTTAAAATTGAGGAGCTTTTAATGGGATTTTAGCAAACTGAGAACATCAAGAACTGTTTTGTGTCGATTTAGCCTGTTGATTCAAAATTGTCGGGGCCAATGTTTTGACAGATCGTCTAACATGTCTGGAAGTATCTATGGATTGCAGACTTTAATGAGTAGGAAAGAAGAGCGGGATTTTAACGTGCACTGCCGCGCTCATAATCTCAACTTGGTAGCACAAGATTCTGTTGAAAATCAAACAGAGAGCAGGAATATTATGAATTTAGTGCAATCATTCATCGTATTTACCCGTGGATCTCCAAAGTGATTGGCATGTTCCAAAAAATTTCGAAATGTAGAGGATGTAGAAAGCGGAACAACGCTTCGGCCATTTTGCCACACTCGATGGATCCTTATAAAACCGTCCATTATATCTATTACGAGTAAATATTCCGCCATTATAATATGGTTAGAGGATTTTGAAAATCATTCTGATAATTCAGCCAAAAAATAAGTCAGAAGCAGCGGATTATCTGGAATCTTTTTGTAAGTTTAACACATTTTTCAAATTGGAAATTTTGCGCATGATCTTCACGTTAATCGAGGATGCTAAGACAGCACTCCAAGGTAAATATTGTTTTATTTCATAGTGTCTTTTTTTAAATTTATTATTTTAAGCAAACTATAATGTTACACGTTTATTGAAAATTATTTTAGACATGCAGCTTAATTTTTGCAAAGCAAGAAATACCAACAACACGTTTAAGGAGGTGTTAAAAGAAGCCCGGTGTGATACTCGCTTCAAAGTCTTATGGGATGCAGCCGTTGTAGCAGCAGAATGTAGTTTACTTGACAAACCAGAGATGCCACAGAAACGTAAAATTACATCAAAATTTACTGGAAGTGGAGTTCCATACTTTGCTACGACTCCAGAGGACCACTACCTCCAGCTTTTCTATGCGACCCGTTTCAAACCGACTGAGACCACTGAGCATTTGGCAAATGTAGAAAAATTTCTTATTAATCAGTGCTTGGAAGTTGGATTTGTCGAGGCTTTTTACAAAGATGACTTTGAAGATTATAGAAGGCTACAACTCCATCGCGACATATCTATTTATGCAAAATACAAGAATATTCAAATAATTAATTTTGAATCAGTTTTGAAAGAGCTTGTAGACCATGATGGTGTCCTTTTTCAATTAACTTCACTGATTCCCGAGTGTATGAAACTGGTAAAAATTTTAATATGTATGCCTGTCAGCGCTCTTTTTCTTGTCTTCGTAGACTAAAGACTTATTTGCGTTCTACAATGTCTCAGGAGCGATTGAATCATCTCGCTATTTTAAATTGCCATCGCGATATTGCCTACACTCTTGATCTTGATCATTTGATCAATGAGTTTATAATGCGTGCCTCCATACGCATGAACACATTTTACTTGAGAAAATAAATTACATTTTTATGCCTATTGAAAAAACTTTTTACTTCTTATTATAGATTTTTACTCCTACAAAATAGTTTATGCCCCATCCGGTAAAACTAAAACCCTACGCCTATGGTAGTTCTTGTGGATGAACAAAATAGGTTTTAAGCAGTGGGAGTTGTTGGAAAAAAAAAGCATTGAAATATTTTTTAAAGATTATTTCCAAATGTGGAAGTGAGTTTGTGTTCGAATTTCAGATTTAAAATACATTTTTTCTTTTTTTTAAGCTTTAGTATAGCTTTGATAAATGTGTTTTGTTTGGCGCGAAATGGATACAATTACGGTTTCTGAATGTGGCGGTAAATAATAGGAAAGAATCATTTCTTATACTTTTGGTTGTAGAACATTTAGAATGATAATTAAGATAAAAATCAAAGTAAATAAAAGTTGATGGAATGAAAACAAATGTGTTGTTGTGTCACAAACTGTGATAAAACAATTGGATACGAGTTTGTTCTGAATTAATATTATTTTAGTCTCATATCAGATCGAAGCAGTGTCGTATTTAAAGCCCTCATCCCCCCCTATCCTCCTGCGCTACAACACACGATTGTGTGTTGTGTGCGTGGGGGGGGGGGGGGCGGGGGCGAGAAGGGTTAACAAGAAAGGAGCCCATTTGAAATATATTTTATGTTTAATGAATTATTAAATATATGAAACTTTCAAATAAACTTATGATCTTTACACCATGATAAAATAATTTTAATCTGATTTTAATAGAGATGTAAAATTCATTTTTGTAAAATGCGATTTTTTCTTTTCTGATAATAATCGCTGTGATAACACTGCACAAAAAAAATTCAAAAAAGAAATTATTTCAGCGCGAAAACAATTTAGGTGATTTTACGTAATTTTGTAGAACTGATTTTAAATTTGGAGTTCATTCTTCTTTATCATGCTTAGATTTTAAGATTTTATGGTACACTTTAAGTGCTTTTCTGTGAAAAAATTTGAGTTTGGTTTGCAGATATAAATTTACTTTATTAAATTATATCTTCTTTAAACCATTTGATGTCGTTCTTTTCCTTTTTTTAGCATTCAGTCATAATTATACTAATATTTTGTTTATTTTTATAAATTTCCGTATTTAAATGATCGATTGCTTTTTAAATGATCATATTGTTGCTTGTGCAACATCAAAATACATCGCTATATTTTCTTTATTGTTTATTCCTTTTTAGATTTTAACTTACATTTCAAGATTTGTATGTCTTAATAATTATAACACATTTTTTACATTTGTGGGAACTCCACGTTTAAACGCTACCGGAGAAATTTTACGCCTTTCTCATACAAACAAGTTACAAGGATTGCTCGTAAATAACAGCGTTTAAATGTATAATCCCACACTCGGGGAGACTAAGACAAACAGTTTGCTTCGCATATTTTCAGTAAAGATTACAGTAACCGGTTATCAATGTGGCTAAGTGGCAATCTAAAGTAAGTGCCATTTTCCATTCTAATAGAATGAAGCGAGTAAAGTAATTACTCAACTAACAGGTATTTTTATTGTATAGTGTTTGTGGTTTCGATAAGAAAAATGCAAGATATATCAATTATCCCAATTCGCTATCTGCTATAAGGTTACAGCAATTTTATGCAGATGATATTCTATCTGTACCAAACAATCCGCCATTATTTAGCGAATCAGATAATTAATCAGTTGATATATCTGAATGTGAGATGACAAGCTTCGTGAAAATTTTGGAGTTCAGATTCTTTATTCAATATAAATCAAGAACAGGATGGTTATTTTGCTCAAAATTTTTTATCATTTCCTAAGAACGAACTGCTCTGATATCCTATAAATGAAGTTGTCACTTTCTAAGATGAGCTGCTCTAATATTCTTTAAATGAAGTTGTCACCTTCTTAGACCGTAAAAATGTATTTAAGATTCATTTTTTGATGAGTCACCAGGATTTTTTTCCAGTGGATTTAAGATGAACATGGTGAAAGGTATCACCATGTCAGGAGTATTGAAACCAGGTATCAAAGACCGATTAAGCTTATGATGGCAGATTTTTGCTGACTTCACCTCTTGTGAGTTGAAGTGAGTGTGCGAAAAAATTTGCGTCATTCAGTTTAATTGACAATATCTTTCAATTTTTGTCTTTAGCTTCTATGTGTGATATTTCAAGTGTTTAAAAACCATGAAAAAAAAACAGCATTATTCATGAATAAATTTTGGCTTTGTGAACAAAGCCTACAGACGTTTTTCATTTATAAAATCAGATTTAGAAGAATACCGGTATGACAGTTATACAAAAACAGTCAAAATTTCAGAAAGATTTAGAAATAAAAGGATTTTTTAGATTTTTGGCCAATCTTGTATACCACTTTCAAGAATAAGCCACAAAAGACAGTTTTCGAATATATTTTTATTATACTGTCCTTTAAATCATCGTTCATAGCCAAGTACACCCTGGTAAAATTGCTCATCTTTCCCCTCTAACTAAGTCCACATGCTCTCTTTGACTT
Source organism: Hydra viridissima (assembly GCF_058129835.1). Lineage (NCBI taxonomy): Eukaryota > Metazoa > Cnidaria > Hydrozoa > Anthoathecata > Hydridae > Hydra > Hydra viridissima. The sequence goes on from NW_028324302.1 coordinate 4,244,035, forward strand.
TGTCAAGGTAACCGTCTAGAATATAGATTTGAAGAGATATTCTGCACCCCATTTAAGCATAATTTTTTGTGAGAATATGAACCAGGTACTCGGAGTTTTCAGATTGTGATTGCACAGAAAGCCATGAAGCACTGTAGCGAAACTATTCCAAACTTCTTTTTCTATTCTCATCAGCTTCTTGGCAAATTCCTCACACGCTTTGATCTTCCGCATCCTAAAGATGGTTGATTGCAATTTAGAAGGATTAAAATGAGAAACTCAGCCCACTTTCGTACCGAGACAATTGATGAAGGAATGTCTATATAGGAGGAGCTCTTACCTCTTTGATTTCGGAAAGCCCTACCATGCAGGAGTCGCAATTGCTTGTGTGGTCAGTGTCCTGTTCTTGACTTGCGCCAAACTCTTGAGATTGAAATTTTTTGTGGTCCTTTTTTTTGTGGTCTTATTTTCACCTCTGTACCAGCCTGTAAACATTTCAAATTCGCATGTTAGTTTTATCGTGAAATATTTAAGTTGAGCTTAAGTATTATTTCCTTGAACATTGAAATTTGCTTTTATTTTGTCAAGTCGTTGAAGTTCTACAAAAAACACGCTGCCATCTAAAAAAATGTAAGAAAGTAAGAAACTTTTGAAGTTAAGTTGATCAATGCAAACTTTTGAAGTTTGCATTGATCAACTTAACTTTAAAAGTTCTGGTAAAAACCTTACACGTGAAATGAGCTCGAAATATGCTTCAAAAGCCTCGCACATCTAAACAAATGCTTTCACAGAATACTTTTTCACTCGTCCTTTTTTAAATTTTCTCAGATATAGATATGCAAAATCCAACTACTGAGAACAAGTAACCTTTCAAGGCTTGAAAGGATGCTTGTTCTAATTCAATAGTCGAATGTTATCACTACTTACTATATCCCTACTCAGCAATAAAAAATATGAAATGATGGTTTGAGAAATTAGTACTAGTCAGACAAACAATTTGGAAAGAGAAACGGCCCTCAGATTTAATTTGTAATATTTGCAATAATTGTAATGTTTAGTGTTTATTTACTGTCTACTCTCCGTCTGCTTAGAGAAAAAAAGTTCGTGACATTAAAACACATTTTTAGATGGTTGGTGAGATTTTGAAAAAAACTGCACGTAGGATAAAAATATATGTTTGTAAATATTTACTTAATCATTTTAATAAAAAGGTGGTATTCCACAATTTAAAACAAGCCTGAGTTATATTTGAATTTTAGACTCTATCAAGAATATGTCAAGGTATATGAAAGTTCTTCTTAATGTAATTTTTTCTTCTATTTTTTAACATTATAAGTTTCTATGGCTTTTTGTTAACATATTGATAGTTGTCTCAAGGTCCAACAGACCTCCATCCAACAATTTTATCTTAATAGTTCCAAAACTTTTTAAATGTTTTAAGACAATGAAACAATCCACACTATAAGATTTATTTGGCCATAATACTACGGGTTTATAAAATACGTTTCAAATGGGACTCTTATAAGTTGGTGAAAATGAATTTATTTAAAAAAAAAGTAACTTTTTGAAACCTAGAATCAAAAAATCTTTATTTTAGTTTTTTTTTACTCACAAATGAAAAAAAAACTGCTCCGACTTTTTTTTTTTTTCTTTTCTCCAACCTTGTCTCCAACTTTCTCTCAACCTTCTCCCAAACCTCCAACCTTCTTTCCTACTTTCTCTCTAACTTTCTCTCCATCTTTCTCTCTAACTTTCTCTCTAATCTTTGTTCCAAAAAAAATTAAATCAATAAAAGATTAGGTCCTCATCTCTGATTTAACTTTCATTAAACTGACTTTATTTTAGAGTTGAGTCTTTTATGTCTCTATGCCCTGTACTTTAAAGCAATAGAAAATCACCTAAAGCTGAGCTTACCTGTCAAGCCGATCTTACCAATCTGTCTAAAAAATTATTTTAGATAATTTAAACTCCTGTGGCAAGCTGTTTTTTTATCCATTTAGTTATTATACAGGATGCAGGTAAGGAATCTTTTTAATGCCAATTTCAGTCTGTAATCTCGGTAAGAAAATAAGAGTAATTTCAAATTTACAGACGCATAAACGGCTCTTTAATTGCTCTTTAAAAATGCTACAAATGTCATTATGCATTATAAATCTTACGTTCAGATTACACATGCCCTTGATCCTTAAAGATCACACTCAAAGCAAATTTTTTTTTATTTATCATTGGAATTCGCCCCTCTTGACTGCATTGAGGTGGAAACAACTTATTAAGGAATTGTTAAGTGACTGTAATTTTTGTATGCATTGTGCCATATGCGGTTTCAACCTCAACAACTCTCGAACGTTCGATATTTTTATATTGAATTGTCATATTTTAAGTAAGTGAGTGCAATATATCATTTTAAAGTCTTCTTTGCTAAATTTTCAAAACTCTCTCGGATTTTTTTGCAATAAAATAGTTTTGGAATGCAAATCCTCATCAAGAAGTACTCAATAAATACTCATTAAATAATCGATTGACAAGAAATTTTCAGTTTTATTTTTAAATTATTGATTAATACACATGAAGTAAAACTGTTAAATATTCTGTTAAAGATTCTGTACAAACCAATGAGTAAATAATAAATAAATATAAAGCGCACGCTCCATGAATAATCGATAGATAAAAATAAATGAAGAATGTTGTTAAATAGTTAATAAAGATATGAATTCTCAAATTCTTTTCATGTATAATGACATTTCGGTAAAAAAAAACAAAAAAAAACACTCCAATAATTAAATGCTTAATGAAATAATTTTAATGCTTTTAGCAAAGGTTGGTGTTTACATTGGGACCTTTCAATCATCTCTCAAATCTTTGAAATCGTAAACATGACGTAACGAAACTTGAAGATTATGATTTAAAAAACAAAGGCTTTGCTTTAAATATTCTGTGACGTACAGAAGGCAATCTATAAAACACGAAATAGAAAAAACTTTCTAAAAAGCTGTACATTGTAGGATGCCCCCAAGTTGTATTTATTGTATGTACACAGTTATACTTAATAAACAAATCTTTTGAGTTTCATTTTGTTTACAGACAAAAATCTATTCTCATTAAGATGTAAAAGTTCTCTTTGAAAAAAATAAATAAGAAAAATATATAAAAATAAGAAAAATATATAAAAATAAGAAAAATATACAAAAATAAGAAAAGTATGTAAACATAAGAAAAATATATAAAAATAAGAAAAATATATAAAAATAAGAAAAATATATAAAAATAAGAAAAATATATAAAAATAAGAAAAATATATAAAAGTAAGAAAAATATATAAAAATAAGAAAAATATATAAAAATAAGAAAAATATATAAAAATAAGAAAAATATATAAAAATAAGAAAAATAAGAAAAATATATAAAAAAGTAAAAAGTTAAAAGGTGAAAAGCTTTCATTAAACATTAATAACTAAAATAAACCTTGTTTCTTAAACTATACCTTGATCATTCAATCTAATTAAAAAATAGATCAAAGTTAAAAGTAATTGAGGCGAAGTGGTTTAAAATCTGTCATTAAAAACCGCGAGATAATTTAATGTCAAAAACAGCGACTTTTTTTTTTTTTAAATCAAATATAAATATTTTAATCAACAAATTCATTAGAAAATCTTGAAAGTGAATCAATTCCACTTTCGACAACAAATATGTAGATGGGGACGCATAGTCGTCATTGAGCATGAAAATCCACTTATTTTACCGGGTTAGTGTTACATTCTTTCTTTTGATTTGCGCTGTTTTTCTGTCACAATCGTCCAGCCAATTTTGCACCATTTTAAATCGAAAATAAACAAACGTTTAACGTGTAAATAAAGCTAGATAAAAACATTTTTTTAGCGGAGCCAATTAAAGGCAATTTAAAGTCCAGATAGTCACAATCTGAAAAGATTTAAGTTCTGAGAAATCATTAGCAATTTTGTTTTTCCATAAATAACGAATAGTAACGAAATAATCTCAAACTTCTCTATCAGCCATAGATAATTTAAATTTTCTGACAATTAAGATAGAAGGTTTCATGCGTTTAAAGCAGCAAAGTTTTTAGTGCGACAAGTTGTATTTCCATAGTTTTTTATTTTTGAAAAACATTTTAAATGGATTTCATCCAATTTCACTATTGCACAATATCTTGAAGGGTAGAAACAAAATAACTTAAAGAATGGAAGGTATCGCAATTATTTTTCTGGAAACTTATAACTTTGTTTGTCTAGATGTATAATTTTTTAAAAACTAGATTTATATCAAATGACCAATATAAAAATTTTAACTTTATTAACGAAAAATAGAATTCCGATGCTTGCAATAAAAGACAAAAACTTCCAAATTTCAGAAAATAAAAAGATAAAGTAAAAAAAATAAAAGAGATAAACTATTAAATTTGTTAACACATTGAGCTTTTTTTAAACTTATTTTAAAAAACCTTGGCATTTGTTAGATAAAATTTTGGTGAGTATCCAACAAACCACTGCTCTCTCAATAGCTACGCTCCGAGCGTACAAACCTCTACTCTCTCAACAGCAACGCTTTGAACTTGTCGTCAAAGAGAGAGCCTTTTTTTTAAACAATCAAATAGTTTTTTATTCACCAATTGTCACTTTAAGAGAAAATACAACCATTTTTATTCCATGCTCACATACCTAAATGGTAGTATGTAATTAGTATTTCTATTTTGAGATCTTTTGTAAGCATCATTAAAAATATTTCAGCATAAGATGCATGTTATTTGCTTTAGTTTCTTCTATTAATGGTGACGATGAACGCAATGTGCAAATAAAAATACTTTTAGAACATGAAACCGTTTTGTTCACTTTTAAACTATTTTTAAACTGTTCACTGTTTGTTGCTCAACGAAACCGTTAGCTTGAACTTGAGAGGAAAAAGTCATTTTTTTGCTCAATCCCTTTCATAGCAAGCAATAGATTTGAAACACCATTAACAAATTTACCCCCTCAGTCATTAATTTGAACAGAAAAACAATGTGACGATATTTTTATGTAAAAAAAAAGTTAAATACAGAATACGCACCCCCGTCTTTAAGAGGGTTTTTCATCTTTGAGAGGATTTTTCATTTTTGAGCTTTTTATAACTTAGAAAATATTTAAACAATAATTTAAAAATTGATATTTTTATACAATTTGATGTTTCAGTTACATGATAACTGAAAATTATCAAACTTGTTTCATGATGCTAGTTGGAGCGTCTACTGGTGTTTTTGTGATTAAAAGTGTCCATTTCTGGGATTGCAGTTCACCTCGTTACATTCTGGCATTGATTTATCTTTAGTTGAAAACGTTTCGTTCAAACTTTAAAATGAAAAAAATATCCCTGAAGTAAATGTTTTGAATATATTAAATAATTGAAAAAATAATTTCTGCATACCAATAAAAATGTAAAAAAAATCAGATGAACGCGTTTTCAAGCTTAGTCAAGCATATACCTTTACCCTATCAACCTATTTCCTTCTTTTCACGGTGATTTGGTATTTTTGTACAATATTATGACTTATCTGAATATATATCCAGAATTTTCAAATATTGTTTGCAAATTTTTAAATCAAGTTTTAAGATTCTGTTAGAACGATTGTAGAATTCTATTATAAAATCAATTAAACTCAATCTTGATCCGACCTCATTTGATTATAGAAATTAAAGATTGTTGAAGAAGAAAAACAACATCTTTTAACATCTTCATCTGGAATCTTTATTTATTAATATCTTCAATTGATATATAAAGTTATTTGAAGATTACTTTTTAATTGTTATTGCAGGTCAATCTTAAAACCCTTTTGATTGAATTGCTTTTTAGTGTTCCCCCGTCTATTTTTAATAATCTTATAAGTTGTTGCATTCCGTTTAATTGAAAACTTCCACGTGATCACCATTTACGCTTGTCAGCAACTTTAGCAGCAAAAATTAACTTTACTTCGCGGGGAGGTATTTTTAGAGCATTTAAAAATTGACTATCGTGGCAAAACATATCTGGGGAATTCATTTGACGCGAGTCTTTCAAATTATATTTGACGTCATCTTCCATGCATCTTTAACGAAAGCAAACAAGAACAAACCAAGGAGAAAAAGTATGGTGAAAAAAACTCATTTTAACATTTTACACAAATTGATGTAACTGTTAGCAATTACTCTCAATTACCATATCGATGCATAAGTCGAGATTTTAATTTTTATCGATGCTTAAGTCGAGATTTTAAACTGCTTAAGATGGAACAGAAATATTCTTTAATAGTGTAAAGAGACGAGAATAATAATTTATGGAAAATTCACCATGACATTAATTTTTTATAAAACATTAAACCACTCTTTTGAGTTAAAAATAGCAACTCAATTTAGAGAACGGGCCGACTAATACACCGATATATTTTTTTGAAGCTTTTTGTAACGGAGTTACTGCTCCAGACCTTTTTTTTTTTTTATAGACAAACAGAAGTGAAACTATTTTACAAAAAAAAACATTCTTTGCGTAGAAAAAAAATCATAAAACTTTTACAAAAACGTTTTTCACAAAAACTTCAAGAAGACATTTAAAGTTACATTTTGTAATCAATTTATTTCACATATTTATTTGACATATTTATTTGACATACTTATTTGACATATTTGTTTCAAATATTCAATCCAATAAAGCTAATAAGGAAACTTGAGCAATTTCTTATTTTTATATTAAAAGTTGAGTAACGATTTCTGACTTTATATTTTTTCCCTCTTGCCATTATTGATTTAACGTGCGAATCAAAAGCTCCAGAGTTAGAGGGAAGAAAAAAAAAAACAACAAAATAAAAAAAACAACAAAACATTGGCTTCAGTTTACGCCCCCTTATTAACGAACTAATCGAATTGTAATTTTGTGACGAAATTCACATCTTATTTTACATTATAGCAAGGTCTTTTTAAACCAAATCGGCTTATAAACTGTAATCAGCATCCGTTGATTACTGTAACTTCTATAAATTGATCACACCTCATATGGACAATTGAATATTCTTTATCTTCGAATGAAACATTCGCTGCATTTTAAGCATTTTTCTTTTGTTGTTTAAGTTTTTTTCACAAAAATTAGTAACGCAATCCTCGTATTGTTGCATACATCGGTTTAAAACTTGAAACAGTTTCCACGTAAGAGGTTCGATAACTGACGGTTGACATGTATTATAATGAGCACTACACGAGTGGCAGAGAAGTAATTTTTGCATCCTCTCTGACGAAACATAACCCATGATAACGATTAACAGAACAAGCTTCATTTTCTATCACTTTTATCTAAATTATAATTGACAAAATTATTTTTATAGATATACAAAACATTTAGACCGCAACTACGCATTTATGCTTTAGAGCGCATCAAAACTAAAAATTTTTTCAACATCTATGTATCCACATGTTAATTTTCGTTCAGCTTTTTGTCCACCTTCTACAGTTTTGAACTCAGTTTGCTTTGAAAAATAAAAAATCTTCATTCAAAATTCAAACAATTATATAACCTGTGTGGCATTCAAGCTATTTTTGGCGAATTTTTTATGTATAGCTTAGTATACTTCTCCCATTTTAAATACTTTCAAAAGCGATTCGCCGCTCTATAAATCGAAAGTCTCAAAATCCACCAATCGAAAATCTCAAAGAGCTTTTAAATGATTTAATAAAACAGACCGTAAATATATCCCACTTTGCTTAACGAGATATTTCTTCTAAATAACGTGATTAAGTTAAAGTAGCCTCGCCACACAAAATTAGTTGTTTTTTTAAATAATCGTCTGGGATTTTTTATTTTTTTATTTATCTTTTTTTCCATTTTGTAACTTATTCCTTCATTTCGCTTAAAAACTTAGAAACATCGTCAACAGCAGTCATTTTTTATCAAATTTTTTCGTTGCATAAGAATTCAAAGAATTTGTTTACAGAGAAAATAAGAAAAAAACATTCCAAAAATGTGTAGGAAGAACAATAACATTCATGCAAGTTTTACTCGGAAACTAAATCGCTAGATATTTTTTTACTATTATCAAGAAATAGTAGAAAGGTAAAGTTAAAAATCTGCAAAAATACCTTCAGCCGATTTGTAATTCTCTCTCCTTCAGCTGTATATACCTTCTCGATTTATAATTCTATGGCTCAGTTTCTGGACAGCTCTGTAAGTTAAACGAATATGTTCCCTATCTAGCAATAAAAACGCAACTTAAAGTATTCGCCCATTAATCCAATCTACACGGAAAAAGCATTGCTGTCATGGTTTGCCGTTAATTGGTATTTTGGTAAAGTAAATTGCTACCTAATATTGGGTCACTACGTGGATAGCTTCATTAAAATCCGTTCAATTGCAATGGAAATTTTACTGCCGCCAATTTTAATAATGACAAATCAATTAACACAATTATGAATCTCTAAACAAATTAGGAAAGCATTTTTATTTTGGTAAAGCTCGAAGTAAACATCCCTTTTTTTTATATTAAAAGGTTGTTATTTGGTAATTTTACAAAAATCTTCAATTATAAACTAAGAGCTATTTTAATAGCAGTTTGAATGCATCCCTGGTACTTATAAATATAACAAAAACAATAGAGTGAATGAGGAAAGATCCGTTCTTTACCAAATTATGACACGTATTTTGTATGTTTACGCACATCGTCCGTAGTGGATTACCGTAAATCCAGGATTTACCTTATTTCAACAAAAACCTCAAGAAAATTATGAAGTACGAAATAAGACAATAATAAAACATTCAAATGTTTTAAGAAATATGCAAATAAAAGTGTCTCTGTAAACAATACTAACTTAAAAACATCTTTGGAAGCGCATTTAGTTTTTCACCACACTTATTTTTTATTGATTTGAATTTTGATTTAAATTGGATTATTTTTCAATCATTTTGATTTCAAATTACTTGTATCGATATCAAATTTTATTGATTTCGAATTGAAATTGCATATAACATTCGCTGTATCGTGCAAAGCTTAATTTTTTGTCTTGTTTTTAAAACGTTAGCCGAACGTCTCAAACTCGCAAGTTCATAGAACGTTTACGCACGCGTGCATACGTTTCAACTTTTCTGTACTAAGTGCCGCCGTATGGCGTTGCGTACTTGCAAACCTTTTGCGTCAAAAATTGCTATTTATAGAACTTTAAATCGGATTAAGAATAACATTATTCCATTTTAAATTCACTTGGGAGATCAAATGAGTTGTCAGTGACCGTTGTTTTGATAAACTACCCCTTAAAAGAAAACAATTTGTGAATACAGTAATAGGATTTTATCTGATTATGAATCTTGAGCGATGCTATCTCATTCGACGTCAAGTGAAGTTTAAGTTGAATGGAATACTAAAAAAATCTATTCTTATGAAAAATGATATGAAGTGCTTCAAAAATGGCCAGTAAATTATGTCATAAAAGTGAAATGCATTCTCAGCTTAATTTTTAAATAGGTTTCTGTAAAATTCGCATGCGAATTAGCTAGTGAGTTATCTTTAATTGTGTCTGCAACAACCAACTCTTTTGCAATTCCGATTTTCAAAATAATTGCAGACGGTAAATACACTGTAATTAGAGAAATTGTAATGTTCATAGAAATTAATAACAACATCAATTATTATTAAAAAGATAAAGAAAAGAGCACGTGGACTTGAGCAATCTTTTATGTCAGAACTCTTTAAATTCTACCTACCGCATGCGCAATAAAATCAACGATCTATAAATCCTCGAACACAAGCGTAATGGATCAATACACTGTAATACTCACCTGCATGCTGATAAAAAAGACATTTTTATTTGTGGTTTAAGTAAATTCTTTAAGTCATTTTTTAAATGAAAACGTGACCTGTTTCATAGATACTGAAAATTCTTTAAAGACGACAAGAAAAACAGGAATTTAACTTAAAAAAGAGTTCCGCGACTTTTTTTTAGCAAATAGTTTTTGTTAAATATCTACATTAATGTAACATGAAAACCTGTTTTTATTATTAGCTTTCAAAATATTCAATATATTTAAGCAGTTGTAAGTGATCGCAAATCCGGTATAAACCATAAAAACGATTTCTACATCTGCAAAAACAGGAAAAAGGATTTACAACCATTTCGAATAAAGGTGCTAATATCATTCTTAATCAAAACGTTCTCAGTGAAAACACCCCGAAAAAAAAAAAAAAAGTGATAATTTAAATAAAAACGAATCAACAAAACCAAAGTCAAGATTTTATTGAGAGAAATAACTTCAAACTACACAGGCTAAATACAATAAAGTTATACACAGGCTAAATACAATAAAGTTATGCAATAAGAGTAAAATTAGTTTTATTGTAAGAGTGTAGCAAAAGGTCCGAACTTAAGATTGGATTCGATGTAAAGATTCTAACTTGTTTCTTGTTTTAACTTGTTTCATCGGAGACCCTTAGAAATTCTTTAAAAAATCTTTAAAAAATTATCGTTTTGTGTTTGTATTTATATATGTTTTAATATGCCTGAGGCTCGACATACAATTAAGCGTGTTTTACGAAAAACTTTTTGGACCATTTTGAAGTTGAATTGTGTTTCTATTTAAAATATCGTTCTTTTTATAGTGGTATTTATGACATCACCGTGACGACTAAGTAAACTGTTCACACTCAATGTTTATTACTAAAGAGATTCTTTATATTGTGAAGCATTTTAATTTTCAAGTGTGAAATGCTTTAGTGAAATTTATTTCATTTGTTTTTATGCCCTAAAATTTATTCAAAACTTTTAAGGGTTTTCTGACACCCGGGCATTACATTTTTCGCAACCTGGGTATTACATTTTCTCTAAAGTTATGTGAACATGCACTGTCCACCAAAACTAAAGGAACACATACTGAAATTTATAGAAACATAGCACGCCGCCTACTTATTTGATTTAAAAAAAAAAAATATTTATGTAGATAAAATGTAGTCCTTAAAGGGTGTTGCATATTTGGGCATTTTGTTATTTTCTTGAAGGCACCAGTCAATTATGTTGATATGCATGCAAAAACAAATACATGAAAACTTTAAACAAGTTCTTTAACATTTAGGGTTTGTTACCTAAAAAAAACGTTTTAGATTGTATGGCATTATAATGTATGTCACAAAAATAGTAATATTTCAAAACTAAGGGAACTTTAATCTTAATGTAATTAAATTTAAAAACAGCGTTGCAAATTAATTATAAATTGTTCATTTATATCAAATATCATCTATGTCGCTCACATGCTTAAAGAACATCACACACGAACAATGTCTATCACACAGTAATGGTCAAATATTTTTATAGATTCCTATTTTAAAAGCATGTAAAATAGTTTTTAAATCTGTAAAAAGTGTTGAATTAATCATAAAGTTAGACTGCGTGATAGATGCTCTTGCATCTAGCGATCCTCAAAAAGTTAGAAATTAAAATTTTAATCCTCTATGGGCTCTTGTTGCCATATGGCAACAAAAGAGAAATGAAAGTGTACCTCAAAACCTGGTCTTTAATAATTCCCCATGTAAGACTAATGCTGCCAGATGACAACAATTATTTTTACGAAATAATTGATTTTATGAATAAAAAAAGTTTAAACTCTTTTTCTTAGATCTTTAAGTTTTCTGAAAATATTAACAAGTCTTTTTTTTTTTTAAAAAAAGTGTATTTTTTAATTCCGCCAATAAAGGATTAAAGTTAGCAAGTGCAAGCAAATATTGATGACAGTTCACTGGAGCTTAGTTGAGATTTTTGATTTAACATGTAACACAACATCAACCATTTGATACATTTTAAAACCAATGGGAACACTATTATTAATTTTCTATTAACAAATTTTGACAAGCTGTGTAAATGACGAATTCATTTTATCATTCTGAAGCCAAATTAACAATCTCATCTTTTAAGATACTCCAAGATCAAGATCAAGATGCTTGGAAAGTAGAATAAAACGAATTACCTTAAGAGAAGTATCAAAGATGAACTCTATGCCCAAAAAAGCTGCCAAACTAATACGATGATGTGTTTGGATTCCATATACAAGACTTCGTAATATTTGTTATCATTGATTTTCTTGGATAACCAATGTTGACTATCAAACTGTAGCAACTTTTGTGAGCAAAAGTAGAACTATTTACTTTTGTGAGCAAAAGTAAAACTATTTAATCAACTTGATAAAGTCTTGAAGTAAAGACACACAACCTCTATATTTTACGACTGATTACTGTTAGGAAAAACATGCTTCTAACACCATTTTTGCTTAATAAACTTATAAGGTATAAATTTTCAAAAAATTTCTACCGAGATTTTTATTCTAAACAGGATAAAAAATTTCACTTAATATTGGAAAGCAAAACATATCAGCATGAGTATCAAATATGAAGTACATAATTGCAATTCCAAATTCTTTTTAAGGTTTTTTAATAATATTTAAAAATTCGCTTTCAAGGCTTTAAAGAACGTCAACATGCAGCATCGTTTTATTTCATTTCTATTGAATTTTTTTATTTATCGTTCGTTTCTACTGAGCTCTCAGTTTGTTTAATCAAACTATTTTACATTACCATTTTATGTTCAGAAAAGAAACGATCAAACCTTTTACCTGGATTTATCTAATTCCCGTATTGCAACAGAGTTCCTGTTAAAATTATGATAGAAAAATATTTTATTGATCTTCGAAAAAAAAGAAGCTCGGATGGGAAAAAATCTTTTTCCGCATATGCAACTCTAAATACACTACATAATCCATTGCTGCTCACTCGAGGTTTGCATCAAAGCGCACAAGACACCTCTGTAACAGAAATTTTCTGACATATGCCTTTAGGTCGAAACAGTAAAGCGCGTGACATGTTCCCTTTTACTTTTTTGTACTCAATGTACATTATGCGTGTATTTTTTCGCTGCAAATCCTTAAGTATGAACTGAGCTTTAAGGATTATACAGGTTTAAAGGTATGACTTGATTTCCTACTATTGGCTTGAAGCAAATTAATAATCTAGCAAGATTTCTTTGTAACTTGTAACCAATAATTTTTGGGCGAACCATATTTTCATTTATAAAGTTCTGGTAGGGGGTTGTATAAGATGAATTATACTTTTAGTTGTCATATTTTCGTAGTTCATAAAAAAATCATCCACCACTTGCCACGGCAATTTGCTGCTCCACTTTAAAATTGGTTTCGACAGACTTGAGTCAGAAGAACTTCGTGCTCGACCAGGACTCCTTCTTATAAAACTTACGCCTGCGTAACACAACGAAGTTCGTGAAAATGTAACTATTGCCATTCTTACAAAAATCTCTTCGTGATTTTAAAAGAAAATCATTAATTCTTAAAAGCGTGCGCACTTTTGGTTTTTAAACAACAAAAAGGTTTAACAACTTTACCATCAATGTTGACACTTTTTTTCTTGAAGTAGGAGAAAGTTTGCGTGAAAACTTTTTGTTTTATAACACCAATCTCAGGTGAACTGTAGATAAAAATTTAGGAGCTTCACTGTTAGATTTATCGATTTCAGCGATTTTAATCACCCGAACGACAACTAAATTTTTTTCAAAACATTTTTAGTAGCGATTAATCTCTGATGACATGCAAAGTTTTGTTTTGTTTTTTTCTTTTCACATTTACTATAATCCATTTATATAATGATCATAAGTCATAAGTGTATAATAGATTTATTATTAGCAGAGAATGTAACTTAGAAGTATTTAATCCACGCTAATAAAACTTTGAGGATCTTAAAAGTGCAGGATTCAGTTTGACGTAAAAGGAAGATGTGAGATTCCAACGGATTCTGACGAACAACTTAATTACATTAAAACTCATATTTTCATATTTTCATGTTAATTTTAATGCCGACTTTCTTCTTGCTAGATAAGTAGAATCTTTTTCTTGCTAAATTTTTAAACACACTATATCATTATATTAGATTCTAGTTTAAGTATTTTTTTATACTAGAAAATATTTAATGCGATTTTTAATACAACTTACAAATCGAATAACGCTGAGGAATCTAGCACTAGGATGGGACAGATTTCTAGCAGCTTCTGCTTGAGTCCATTAAATTAAGTTCATATTTACAAAAAAAAATAATTCTCATTTTTCATCAATCTTTTTAAATCGATCCCTCGCTTTGTTCCAACGTTCAGTTTTTTTATCTGTGTAAACCTGGTCTATGCTAGTCTTTGTTCCAGCTCCAATGCCTTTATTTTTCTCCTGAAGACTTACAAGGATTGGTTGAACAATACCTTTCCCATTTTTTCCCAGTCCATCCCCTGATTTCCAACCCATTTTGGCCAATAATTTATGACCGACATTTTCTTCCGATATCTGCTCATGTACAGAGGCTGATTTGACCGGTATATCAGAATTTTCATACGCTTCGATTCCATGTTCTTTTCGACGTTTTTCAGCTCGATCCGTGGAATTTATTAACTCTTTTGGAAGGTAACCAGGAGATATACCATACTTTTTGCGCAGCACCTTGTTCTGTAGCTTTCTTTGCGCGTCAAGCTCTTCTCTACTTACAAAGTTATTTGTTTTGGTTTGTGCGACAAGAGCTTGAATATTTCCAGGCTCACATTCTGTGCAAGTGTCATAGCCTGGGTGAACGTGAAAACATAAAGTTGTCTCCCCGATTTTAACATAGTCTTTGTGAGTCAACTCTACGGGATCAGAATCACATTTTGATTGTGCAACCCTTTCGTTATTTATAAATGTTCCGATATCAGTGCATAAGTCTTGTAAATAAAACAGTCTTTCAACCTCATGGTATATGATCTTTGCGTGAAATCGATCAACATTATCTTCTTCTATACAGACAGTATTATCAGCATCACTACCTATACGACCACCTTGTCGAGTTATGACAAACAATGAACCTATGTCCAGGCAACTAGATCGGACAACAATTATACGAATACAAGAATCAACCTGATTTTCAAATTCACATTCTTCGTCTGAGAGAATTTCCCCCTCTTCTTCTTCTTCACTGTCATTTTCGAGCTTTTGTTCGGCTACTTCTGCTTTTACGGCCACTTGCGAGTGAAACATAAAGCAGTTCTTATCTGTATCGAAGTAATAATATACTCCGTTCTCATGGTCATAATAGAGTTTTGTTGAAGAATCGTAATACATCTTCGAATTCCAGTCATAATAAAGACCAGACGCATCGTCATACATGTAACCAGATTTTGACACTACAGATTCAGCGGCATTTCGAAGCGTCTCTTCTATATTTTTCGCATTTAACTCTTGCTCTTCGGGGATTTTCTCTGCTTCAAGCAGCTGTTCATTCTCTTGATTTATTAAACATACACTAAGATTTCCAGCCAACTCGCTAGACTTTTTAAACTTCTCGTCAGGAATTTTATACGATACACCTACAGGTTCATTGCAGTTTATCTCATCCAAAACATTTTCTTTCTGTTCTTTCCTTAGCCGCCGTCTTTCAGACAATTTCTTCGAGAATGCCGAATCAACGTAGGTCACCGGTTGGGGTTCTCTAACGCAGGTTCTTTTGTTTTTCTTACGTTTTTTATTCTCGCTGTCGTAACTTTTCTGAATACCATAATAAGCAAGTTTATGGATTTCATTGTAAAGTGCTTGTTGCCACTGTTTAGCATAATGAACTTCAAGCGTAAGTTGAGACACGTTAGATTTAAGTTCAAGTATTTCAGCCTGATTTTGAGAATTAGTTTTTATCTGCTGATCAAGACTTTTTGCTAATAGACTTACAGTTTGCTGCAGAACACAAACAACTTCGTGCCAAGCAGACGGTGCTGAATCATCTGCTAATAAAATATAACAGTTAAATAAACAAAAGAAAAAATAGCAACTGCCAAACAGTTTTATAAAAACATAAGAACGAGATTTATAAAAGCATGAGAAAAAGAATAAGAGCATGGAAACGAGAATAAAAGCATGGAAACGAGAATAAAAGCAAGGAACTGAGAATAAAAATTACTCATAATAAAGTTTCAACAAAATATCAAAACAGAACTGTTGAAATATAATCTAAAAAAAAAAATTTAAAAAAGGAACAGGCATTAATTTAAAAAATTCATAATTTACCAGTCATTTTTTTAAATGCAGCAGCTACTGACTCCAGAATTGAAGAATCACTTTCTAACTGATTTGTTGAACTTGAGGTATCAAACGGCTCACTTTGCTGGGAACGAAAATTACATTCGTTTTTTCCAGTTGATAAGCACTGATTTCCGACATCTGTAGTTGAATGCCTTGAAAGAAAACAAAAAGTGATTAAAATTGAACGATAAAATGTCATTTATAATATCTAAAGGCATCAGAGAGTAACTAACCTCGTAAATTCTCTTTTATGACCTCGTTGTTTTTTCAGTGTAAACTTTATTTTTTCTTTATTATCGTTTACGTAGACGTCATCTTTTGAAGCGTGCTTCTTTGTACCATCGGTAACCGAGTCATCGTTTTGTGTTGACATTTTAAAGCTAGATAAAAATAGGACATCTTCTACTGTTATCAAATCTTATAACAATGGTTATTTTAGTGGGGAGCTTTTAAAAATCGGGACTGGGGGTATTAAATTACATTATGAAAGACAACCAAACTTGTTTGCAGTAGAAAAATATTACAATTTATGTACTTGTACTATTTTTTGTCCATTGAATTATAAACAACTATATTGCATTATATAATATAAATAATAGTATTACCTATTATAAAATATTTACAATAATGGGTTTAGGTACGTAGTATAAAAATTATATTGTATGAGTTATTCCCATTCTTCTCAACGTTACCTCGTCAATGTAAACATTTAAACTAAGGGTTTAAATTCCGGAAAGTTCTTTTTTTTTTTTTTTTTATATAATTTAATTACGAAAAGATAAATTTATGAAGGTGTAATTCCATTTCTAACAAAATAATTAAAAATTTTTTTTTTGAAAAAATAAAATTTGTAAATTTCAAACTACGCCTGGATTGCTTAAGAGTTCGTTCTGAAATTCCTCCCATAGCTTTCTTCCACGGCCGCCGGCCTTCAAGCAATAATACTTCCCTGCTTCATAGTTTTTTAACTTAACTTGTAGCCTGGCATAGTCCAAGAAAATGTTCTCAAACAGAGCACCTACCACAATGTTAAGTGCAATACATTAGAAACTCTTCAAAATTTAAATTTTGCATTTAACTCAAAATACAAACAAACTTTTCCTTCAGGACTTGTTAGGGACGTAAAAATATTGTGCGAAAAGATACAGTTAACTTCATCGCTATCTGAAATAAGGTCAAATTCAAAACATGCTTCAAGAAATAAAACTGCACGATCAATGCGACCAACACTAAACATTAGCTCTAAAGCCCGAACAAACTTTCCGACAGATAACAAAATTAATATTGCTTTGTTCTAAATAAAGAATAAGAGGTTTTTCAAAAAACAATCCAAAAAATAAAACCAGAGAGTAAATGCTTTTATTTCAAGAAATTTAACAATAAAGATAAAAACAAATAATAATGATGATAAAAATAAATAAATAAATAATAATAATAATAATAATAATAATAATAATAATAATAATAATAATAATAATAATAATAATAATAATAATAATAATAATAATAATAATAATAATAATATTAATAATAATAATAACAATAATAATAACAATAATAGTAATTAAAATAATAATAATAATAATAATAAAAATGTTAATAATAATAAAAATAATAATAATAATAATAATAATATTAATAATAATATTAGTGATGATAATAATGATAATGATAATAATTATAATAACAATAACAATAACAACAATACCAAAGATAAACACTTTAGTGATAAAAAGGCTAATAGGCTAAAAATAGAAAACAGCGACAAGCAAAAGGTAATGTGCATTTTATTAAATCCAAAAATTTCCACAAACTAAAATGTTTAATTTTAAAACATCTCACTTTACAGTTAACATGCGGCAACATTAGATTATCACACCATCTCATAATAACTTCGGTACTCTCACAATGATTCAGTCGAACCTGCAAAAAAAACAAATGTTTTTTCAAAAACTGAATTCTTTTCTCTTCTTGATAACAGGTTTATTTAAGTTGAATTTAAGTTTAAGTTGAAGCATTTTATGTGCTTGAATATTTTTGAAGGACATTACTTTAAAGTACTGAGTGAAAAATAATACCTTTGCTAACCAAGCAGCTAACTCCCATTCTCCATATGTTTGCAAGTACCTGCAGGCATCAATCCCCTTATCAACCAAACACAACAACTCTGCACCTTCTATTTATCAAATGTAATAATATATATTTCTATAAACAAATTAAATTTTTTCAAAATATAAGATTATTACTTATTACAAAACTACAAGAAAAATTATATTTAAAACTAGATCAATATTTCAAAATGTTACAAAAAAAAATCATTGAAAAAAATTTACATAAATATAAAATACCTTTAAGTTTTCCACTAGCAATTAAATTGGTAGCAACAAGTTTTATCGTACTTTGAGACACACCTGACAAACCAACGGTTGCAATTAAACATGCCCTAAAGCAAGAAAAACATTTTGATGACTGCAGCTAAAAAGAGCAAGAAGCTTTAAAAAATATCTAAAACTTCAAAGTATGCAGATGATGTATATCACTCACCTAAGTGCATCTGTGTAATAATTTGCTTCAGAAGGTTCACCTTCCAATAAAACATGTACAGCTCTGTCACTCTGCAAATATATATTATTAAAAAAATTAAATATAAATTTTTATTTTTAACTTAAAAATTTTTATTTCTAGTTTATTTGTGGAATCTTTCATGCAATTTAAGTTTTCATTTTTTTTACATTAAAGTCTCTAATTAAGCTATATATTAACTTAAGTATTCAGACTTAAAAATTAAGTGAACTGAGTTTTTTTAAATAATTTTATGTTACCTTTCCTGCAAGAATAAGCTTTTCTGCACACAATCTAGTATGTTCATAAGTTGCTCGATGGCTGTCAAAAAGAGCTATTCTATACAACTGAAGCTTCTGAAAAGGTAAACATATCTAGAAAACTATTGCGCCATAAATATGGGAGAGTTGCTTAGAAAAAGCTTAGAAAAGTGAAGGGAGACAAGATTATGGAATTTTCTTGCTAAAAAATTAACTAAACCATACATAATAATCTAACCTTGTAAAATGCACAATCACAAAGAACATCAAAATTTGTATCGAGAGAGATGTTAGAACATGTGCAAACATCTAGGGGGACAGGAGGATTATTAGGTGCTTCCTCAAGGTCACTATCTAGTAGAAAATCATTCAAGCTAACTGAAGATGACACTGGAGATGCCAGTGAAGATTTTTTAACAGGCTCATCTTTCTAAACAAAGCAAATGAAAATTTAAACTAACAGGCTCTCAACAACTGAACTTAAGCTTTAACTTAGATTTTAAAATTATTATTAAAAATTATTATTAAAATATTAATGTTAATATTAGGAACTGTAAAACTCATTATGCATAAAACTGTTCATTTTACCCATCTCAATTTTTTGTGATTTTTAAATTGAATGCAAATAATTTAAAATATTGAGTTATAAAAACAACAGTCAAAATTCTACTTGATGGAAAAGACAGAGTTTTTTTTGTCTTTCAGCCTTTAAGTAGTGCAAAGCTACCATCCAAAAGAACCAATCTGACTCATCACCAAATAATCTAGATAAAAAATTTGAAATATTTACATGATTTGTAAAAGAGAAGGAAAAATATTTGTAAAATATTTACAAAAAAGAAAAACTTTTGTTCATTAAAGAAAAAAAATTTAAAAAGTATAGATAACAATTTAATGCATTTTGTATGAAAATCTTTACTTACTGTGCTATATAAATGCATCTCTCTGCTGTGCCAAATTGACAGTTGTACAGTTTGCTCAGAACAGAACTGCATATAAAAATATATATAAAACTTTAAACAACATATTTAAAAAAACATATAATGTATAAAAAACTATATAAATCTAACAAAAAAATAATTGATAAAAACTACAAAAATGATACATGCTCAGTCATTCTGTCAAAATTACCTTAAAAGACATTAAACTTCAGTGACTTAAAATAATAGAACTTTTAAAAAACATACCTAGGAATATTTAGCAATTGTTCTTGAACTGCATTATCATCT
Source organism: Hydra viridissima (assembly GCF_058129835.1). Taxonomy (NCBI): domain Eukaryota; kingdom Metazoa; phylum Cnidaria; class Hydrozoa; order Anthoathecata; family Hydridae; genus Hydra; species Hydra viridissima. Next base: position 4,264,145 of record NW_028324302.1, read on the forward strand.
TTTTCATTAGAAATGCTAAAAATATAAATTTGTGAATCTATATTTACATATGAAAATCTTTTTCTTTTCATAATATCAAAATCTTATTTTGTGAATAGCACATTGATTGTGAGTGATTGATGTTTTTCTAGTCTTCCTTCAATTTTTATTGGAGAAACCACTCACACTTGAATACATCTGCCCTTCTCTCAACTTTTCTTCTTATACAATCAAAATCTCTACTTTAAAGGAGACCCCTTGTCATAGAACCAAATTAATTAAAAATTATAAATTATAAAATATATTTAATTTACTTTAACTTGTTATAAAGTGCAAGTGTTATCTTTTCTTCTATATAAATTATATATATAAAAGTGTGGAGGGAAAAAAAAAAAATTACAAATCTAATTTTTAACTTTTACTTGACTCAAACATTCAACCGAATAAAAGCACAAGAAAGCTGAAACACCAAGTGAACTCATGTACAATTGCATGAAAAATAAATCAGCCACACCATTAAAGTCTAAAACTGTCTTTGCGATAATGACCAGAAGTTCAATTGTATCTACACTGATACAATCAAAATAGTTTGATAAGTAAGGTTTGCAACAACACTGCAACTATTTTATGATTTTACGAACAATTTGAGACCAAGGAAAAATATTAAAAAAAAGATAACTGGTAAAACCTGAACTATAACTAAAAGGTTGAAACAAAACACTAAAAAAACTTGAAGATAAAATCTATTGTCTATACTAGAACAACATGATTTAAGAAACATCATATGATTTAAGAACAACATATGATTTAAGAACAACATGATTTAAGAAACATCTGTTGACACAGGAAAAAAATGTTTGAGAAAATCTAGTAGGATTTTATGAGAGAATTTATAGGAGAATTTACAGGAGAATTAATAGAAGGATTTTATGGGAGAATTTTAGAGAAGAGTTTTGGGAATACTTGAATTTTGTTTGGAGAAAAGAAAAATAGGAGAGAAAAAGTAAAGAGAAAAAGAAGAAAAAAAAAAAAAAGAAAAGAAAAGAAAAGAAAAGAAGAAAAGATTTTATTTTAAGAATAGTAATAATATATGTAGACACTTTGGCCATGAGTTTTGAAGGTGGTAGGAGAATACTTTTGAGTGATGTTTGATTACATATTATTATCTGTATTTGTAAATATCAAAAGAATATATTTGAGCTAAATATTTGAGAGCATTTATCAAATACATTGTTATAAGAACCATACACGAATGTCACACACCCACACAACACTAAGGGCAAGTCAACAACCCAATCATAAACAACAAAACACCCTAAAAAAACCAAATGAAACAAACACATTCTCTTAAAAGTAAATAAATTGCCACCCTCACAATAGTAACAATAATGAGAATACAATAATATAATAATTGATGATGATGATGATGATGATGATGATGATGATGATGATGATGATGATGATGATGATGATGATGATCATGATGATGATGATCATGATGACCATGATAATAAAATGTAATAGACAACAATACTCTGTTTATAATTAATGGAAAAAAAAGTTAGCATTTCTCACTTTCACATGCACACTTTCGCAACTTTTTTATTACAAAATTTCACTTTTCCCAACTTTTACAACTTTGGAAAGAGTAATTTGGCATATACATACTAATTTGTAAAGCGTAATTAAGCATATGCATACAAATTAGGAAAGTGTAATTTAGCACATACATACAAATCTGCAAAGTAAGTATTTTAAAATCTCTCTGATTTCTCTACGACCATAAATTTAAAAATGAAAAGAAATATAAAAAAAAAAAAATTTATGAAACAAACAGCAACAAAATCATCCCAAAAATAAATAATTCAAGAAAAAAACATTCCTACAAAGTACTGCAATATTTAGCTCTCCATTTTTGGTGTTGCAATAGATACTTCATTTTTAATGCAGTAATAGGATCACTCATGCGAGGATTAAAAATAGGTACTATAAATTTTAAAATATCAAAATGATAAAAACAAAAATAAGCTAAAAAGCTTAAATAAATCAACAAAACTTTCAATCAACTTCAAGTTAAATAAAGCTGACCTTGAAAAACAGTCGCTAAATATCATAGGAAATTATCTTTATCAAAGCAAACAAACAAAAAAACTGCATTTAGATAATTTTTAAAAAGAATGAATAGTAAAAATATTTAAAAAGTTCTGACTATTACCTTCGTACTTTTTTTGCGAAACAGGACAATTGGTAGATTTTAAAATAGGATCATAGATTCTCACCGAACCATCAGAAAAAAGAAGAAGCGGTAGAGTTGATGACAACCAATCAGCATCAATTACTGATACCTGATCTTTAGAAGTTTTAATAGTTGCTTGAATGGAGGCCTAAAAGTAAAAGCTTAAAAAAGATTCCAAATCATAATTAAATATTAGTTAGAGATATGTAGATATGAAGACAAATATAATATATTAAAGTTGAAATATGTTGACATTAAGACAAATATATTAAAGTTGAAATATGTAGACATTAAGACAAATATATTAAAGTTGAAATATGTTGACATTAAGACAAATACATTTAAGTTGAAATATGTAGACATTAAGACAAATATATTAAAGTCGAAATATGTAGACATTAAGACAAATATATTAAAATTGGAATAAATTTTTTTTTATTAGAACAAGAATATTTAGAATAAAGTTAAAATTTTTAAGACCACATTTTCAATCTACCAATTTATATACAGATACATGAATATATAAACAGATATAAAAATATATAGAAATATAAATATGTAGATAAAAAATAAATACACACAAACATATAGAATACTTTTAACTTAATACCTTCTAATTTAACTAATTAACTAAATACTTTCTAGTTAAATTGCAATAATTGCAACTTCAACTGTGATTGCAGAAACTTTTTTTCTAAGATAATTTTTTTTAACAAATATTTACAAAACTTTTAAATAAAGCATGATAAACTCTGATAGGACATAACCATAACAGTATACAGCAAACCTCTATTGCATCCCAGACTTGAACACCATCATTAAATAAAACAATAAACTTCATATTTCCTTTACCAGGAGCATATTTCAATCTTCGTATTGGTCCTCGATGTGTTGGATAGACCCTAATAAAAAGTATAAACCTCTATTTAAAACTTAAAAAAAAAACTTTACAATTTTCAATGGTTTATTTTATAAAACTTTTATTAATGAAATTATTTTATAAAACTTTTATTAATGAAATTATTTTATAAAACTTTTATCAATGAAATTATTGTATAAAACTTTTATTAATGAAATTATTGGTGTCACTTTGAAATTTTTGCTTTAATATCCCACAAGTTGATGTTGCCATCAACATCACCAAGTACTAACATTCCACTCTTCCATACAATATATGAAATGGCGCTCATTCCGGCCTTAAAGAAGGAAAAAAAAAAAAAAAAAAAAGCTTTTTTTCAAATTTCATCAAAAAAAAAAAAAAAAGATTTTAAGGAAACTCAAATTTGATAACTAACTTCAGGTGGAACTTTTGATCCATCTTTAAGAGTTGTTCCTTCAATTAAGTAATGATAAATGGTGCCATCATTATCAGAAAACACTAAGTGTTCTTTCTGGTGTCCCTAATAGAATAAAAAAAGAGCTCTCAAACCTTTAAAAGCATCACAAAAACACTAACACAATTTTCACCAAAAATATATTTTCAAAACTTTTATATTAAAAAGCAACTTAATTGTTAAATAAATTCTGAGAATAGGTAAAAAAACAAAAAAAAAAAAAACACCTGCTGGCCCTTTGCTGAATCATGAACTTCTAGAACACTTGAGGTTGATTCTTGAAGTGTTGGTGATAAACTTTCATGATTTTCTACACTGTCTTGATTAACAGAATGACTTGTTTTCAAATTACTATCAGCATTTTTTATGGACTTCTTTTTTCCAAATCTACTGTTGAATGGTAACCATTCCTAAATTATTATGATAAAATAGAAATATCAGAGAATCTGTTTATTTTATTTCTTACATTTCAAAGCAGCAAGCAAATTTTTTTAAAATCAAAAACAATTTCATGACAGTTTCTCTCCCTTTATATTAAAATTTGAAACACATTTCACTCAATTTCAATGCAAAAGTATTTTATTGTAATTATACTCTACTTGTAAAAACAAGAATACTCAAACATATTAATAATAAAACATATTAATAATATAACAATTAATAATATAACAATTAATAATAAAACAATTAATAATATAATAAATTTATTTGCAATTAGATAAGAAGTAGACTTCTTCCTTTTAAAAAAATTGATTGACTTTTTATCCCAAAATAAGGCTTTAAAATAGAGACTCGATGAAAAGCCTACAAAGATACTTTTTACAAAAGGTTGATATAAACTTTTTTTTTCTTCTGCTGACTTATGTTTGAGTGTTGATTTAAGGTAATTTGAGGTTGCTGATTTAAATAACACCATATATTATTGTCTATAATGTTAAGTTTTTTTTAGGTGGGCCTGCATTTGACAGAACTAAAAAGTATCTAATACAGATAATATTATTCTAATGTGAGATTTGTAAATAGTTAATTTCATCAACAAAAGAAAAATCAACAAAAAAAAACTTTAAATGATCACAAATGAAGTTTGGATCATTTAAAGTTGGAACATGGAGTTTTTTAAAACTTTTAACTATCTGCCATTTTATTGAAGCACTTTTCATTAATTACCTGACTTTAAGTGAACATATATGGGTATGCTTTGTTAGAAACCATATTTCCCTTGTTTGCCTATTAGACTATTAGTATAGAATTAATACAGATGTAAGATATCTAGTCCTTGTTTTTCAGATTGATCTATGCAAACCCATTTTTTATCTATAAAAAGTAATCTAATTATAATTTCCTTCTGCAATCTGGAAAATGTGAAATAATATATTCAACAACCATTTCTATTGACAAAGCCACTATTTTTGTGTTAGATGCCATATAAAAGTAAATATTGAAAAGTACTTATAAATTCCAATTCAAATAAACACATTTCAAATTTAATTAGAATGATAGAGTAATAGAATGGCAGAAACCAAGAATTGGAATGCAGCAGATAACTGACATGAATTTACATATAAGAAATTTTTGAGAAACTTTCCAATTAGACCTCAAAAAAAAATGTTTTCTAAAAAAAAACAAACATCTTTTACTGCTGATTTTAACCTACACCTGTGTAGGTGAAGCTGAAATTAAAAAATATTTAAAAAAGAATATTGTTTTTAATGGTCTGCAAATTTACGAATTAATCAAAGAATTAGGTAAATAAAATCAATATTTGAAGAATAAGAAAAATTCTTTATGGGTGTCAAAAAACTTTTCCACTACTTGCAAATATTAAGGCTTATAAAACACACAGATTGTATACAACTGTTTACACACAATGTAGACTGCTGTTGGAGAATTGTACAGACATAAAACACTTCAGATGTTCAAAAAAAAAAAAAATTTGATTTCTTAATTATCTATTTATTTCTTCCTTTTTTAAATTTTACATTTCTCAAGTTCAGACATTAGGGTTTTAAACAAAATAATTAACAGTCTCTCAACTAGCCAATTTATTTACACTATATCATATAATAGGGTAAGTCATAGAATAAAAATTTGCCAAGATAGGAAAAAAAAATCAAGCAGTCATTTTTGAAATAAGCAACCAAAAACTACAAACAACTCTCAAACCTTAGTCACCAAAGAGTGCTGTCTAGTGTTGTAAAAACAATTGTTTTTTTTTTTCTATTTTCTGCCTTTAATTAATCATAGATTCTGCTAAGTATATAATAACTGATGACATAAAACTTAACAATAGAAGCTATCTAAGTTAAAAACAAGGATATAAAGATAACTTACAAATGCAGTAATACGGGGGAACTTATTTGGAAATTCTCTCAATTGACACAAATTGACAACATCCCATAACTCAGCAGAGTGATTTTTGTAAAGAACCAAAAAGTAATGCCTTTATGAAAAGTAATGCTTTCATAAAAAAACAATGCCTTCATGAAAAACTATGCCTTCTTAAAATATAATGGCTTCATAAAAAGGAAGTTGCTTTTTACATTATGTATCGTCATAAAATCAGCTATCATTATCACCGTAATTATTATCATTATAATCATCCTCTTGCAACCATTAAAGTGCAGCAAAAGATTAAAGATTATGAAATAAAATAAACATTTACAAATCATGTTTATTATGAATAAATGTATTAAGAAAAGGAAGATACAAGTACATCTAGCTGCTTTTGAGTAAAATTACTGAAAATTAAATTATATAAACTCCATGCTGATAGTGTTGATCAATTAGAGTAACCAAACAATAGATTCCTAATAGCTATATATATATATATATATATATATATATATATATATATATATATATATATATATATATATATATATATATATATATATATATATATATATATTCTCTGAAATGGTTAACCAGTAAAAATTACTTTAAATGAGAGACTTTCAAAGATGCAATGGCTGATTGTTTAAGACCGCTTGTACTTGGTAATACTTTTGTTTGACCTGAAAATCGAATGTAAAAATTGAAGAAAAACTCACTACATTACAGTTTAAATAAAGATAAAATTTTATCTTTTCTAATTTTATATATTTTAAATCAATTTTCATTATTTACCAGACACAATGTCTACATGCACTATTTCACTTTTGTTTGATCCAGAACTACCATTAAAATACACTAACAAAGATGATAGATTTATCCATTCGATCCCTTTTATATTATGACATAAAAGAGAGTAGCTTTTTATCAAACATCCAGAAGATGCATTATAAATTTGCAAAATTCCATTACCACAGCCTATAAAATTGATAGTCAATATATTATAATTGACAGCCTATAAAATTGATAGCCTATAAAATTGATAAACTATATATTATAATTGACAGTCTATACATTATAATTGACAGGCTATAAAATTGATACCCTATATATTATAATTGACAGGCTATAAAATTGATAGAACAAATAAAATTGATATTCAACATTGAAAGTGAGCCGTATATTTAATATAATTTTATGAATGTTTTTTTTTGCAGAGTAATTCAAACTGAAATATTTTTAAAACAGTCAAAAAGCATGAAAAAATTTTAAATTGTTTACCTAAAGCTAAATGAGCTTTGTAAAACTCCATGTTTTTCATAGTCATAGGAGGGCACATACTGGCACAAACAGGATTTGCAGCAACACCTTCAAATATTCTTTCTAACAAAAATTTTGGTTTTTGATAGACCTTTTTTGTACTAACTTCATCAAAATTGAGCAATAATGGAAATATCTTTGATAATACTAAGTCCTCAGCAGATTGTTTTAAGTATTCAGTTTCTTGTAATATTGGAAGTCCAATGCCTGAGTCTTGCACATTGTCTTCTGTTTTTAGAAGTGTCCAGAATAAAATTTTACCATCACTTAAAACAAGGGCAGTCTGAGATTCAAGAACTGGATTTAAACAAAAACCCATTATACGAGAAGCTCGACTTAATCGAAAAACATCAGAGTGACATTTCATGTCATAAACAACATCTAATGATATACGATTGGTCAAAACCTGATCAGGATCATCTTCACTTTGATATGGAACACTAGTAGGAGTACGAATAACTCTAATTGAAATTGTTCCATTATCATGAAGTAAATATAGTATGTCTCTTTGATAACATGGTATAACTGCATAAAATGAGGGACTGTTTGATTCTATAGAAAAACTTCCTATAGCTTGGCCTATTTCCATATCGAGGATCAGAATTTCATATGGAAAAAGAAGAAGTGCATGATGGCGATTAGCAGGAAGGTAAGTTACTTGGATGCAGTCACAAGATGATGATGTTTCTTCATCTTCAACCCTATAAAGGAAAAGACAATCTAGAAATTTAACAGAAACACTTTTTGTTAAATGATTATATAAATGAAATTTGCAACAAGATTTCTTACCTGCCTCTCAAGTCTTCAGCCCATGATTTTACTTTTTGGAAAGTTGACTTGGTTGGTGAAAATGTTTTAGATAAAGTTGAAGTACTTGCAGAATTACTGGAGGATGGACTTGAACTGTTATGTATGTAAAACTTTCTACCTTTTTCTAATGGTGGTTTTCGAATATCTAATTCTGTAATCAACATTATCCATTCACTGCACATAACTAATAAAAAAAAGTAACACAAAAATCAATAAGAGTATTAACATAAGTAATCAGTCTTAACAAAATTGTTAAAATAAAGAATATTTAAAAGTAAATGCAAAATAAGTGTAACTTTTTAAAGCTGATTACAAAAGATTTAGGAACCAGAAGAAGAAATAGATTAACAGTTAAAGATTAAATGAAACTATAGAAATAAATAAATTAATTTCTGACAAAGAATGAACAAGAATTAGTTAAATAATCATCATTAAAATTAGAATTTTGTAATATATGTAACTAAACAAACTAAATCTTTCATAAAAACAACACATACTGATCATATTTGAATTGTTAAAAGGATCTACTGCAACTTTCACAATATTTTCCTGAAATGTCTTTTTCCATAGTTTCACACCTGTATCTGCATTCCATAACACCATGACATTTTGACTATATAAAGCTAGTAAGAGATCATGAGATACATCATAACCTTTAAGCCACTCCATGCAAGTAGGTGATCGACTTGTCTCAATGAGCTCATTGATCATTGTACCCATACGAACATCCCATATGGTTATAAGACCAGATATGTCTCCAGCAGCTAATTGCAGACGATACGGTGAATGAAGATCATGATAATAACTCTCTTGACACCATTTTACCTTAAAGTAATAAGATTTTGAAACTTTTGTAAAATGATTTGAAACACTAACCTAACAATATAAATTGCAAGGTTATGATAATAGTTTTACAAGCTAGTTTTTCATTATCAAAGTTACAAACATACAAACATAAAATGAAAAGATTTGATTGGGATAAAGTACTAAATACAGCCTTTGGATAACTTGAAGTAAAATATATATACCACTCAGTAGTTTTTTTTTAATTACCTGCAAGATTTGTTTCAATATCTGGCAGATATATTTTAATTACCTGGTATATTCCTTTTAATTACCTAACAGATTCATATAAATTACCTGGGTGATTATTGAAAGATGATGCTGCAAAGTTTGTACAACCTAAAGATATAATTTTCTAAAACTCAAAAGGGATCAAAAAGTCAAAAAAATATAACTAATCATAAATATCTGAAAGAAATATTAAATGCATGTTAGTTTTAAAATTCATGTTTTAATACTAACTTGAGAGGTTTTAGGGTCAATAACAACAATATAATTTTGACAGCCATATGCAAAAAACCCTTGCCAGCCCCTAAATATCAGAAATTTTTGGATTGTAAAAAAAAAATGAAAAATTATACTAAAATAATTAATGTAACATGCAATTTATAACATCACCATCACAAAATACATAATAAAATAAAAAAATTTTATTAGTCAAGTACAACATCAAGTTAAGAAATGTATAAAAAAAACTTTTACTAATCCAATTTAATTTTTGAAAAAATGTATAACACACCGTGATACAAAACACTATAAATATTAATCTCATAGACCAATCACCTCATTTTGATGCTTAACTAGTTTTATGTTAAAATTAAAGAACTTGAATTAAAAGTAAACCATAACAAAAATCACCAAAACTATTTTATATTGAAAACATACCAATCGCAGGCATCTTTATTAGTAGAATGTAAAACACCAGGTATGATTTTAGGAGTCAAAGAAATACTCATCATTAACGTTAAATTAAACACCCTGAAAAAGTTCAGAATGTTAACATATATATATATATATATATATATATATATATATATATATATATATATATATATATATATATATATATATAACTTATCAAATCTTTACAAACAAATTTACAGAAATAATAAAAATATTTCTTTTTATCAAAGTTTCATTAAATTATTTGCATTGAACATTGAAAAAAAAAAAAAAAAAAAAAAAAAAAAAAAAACGCTGATGATGGTCAAAATGAAGCATAAAACAAATCAGAAATAAACTTGAGTAAAAAAAACTTCAGTAAAAACAAAACCATATAAAAAATACACCAAGCCACAATAACTTAACTTCAAACAAAGTTGAAAAGAAAAAACATTTTTGCAACCATTATAATAACAATTGTAATAGTAATTATAATAGTAATTACAATTCTATTATTATTTTATATTTATACATATAAATTTCTAAAACCTGATCATGAGGTCTTTAGTAAACAATTTTATCATTTTATCAAAGTAACTTCATAGAGCAACGTATAGAATAGAAGATACAAAATTTAGAAAAGTTTTTCCATCTATTGTCATAGAAAGCATTTAATCATCATCAATTTATTAAGACTAAAATTTATTCTGCTTTTATTTGAATGAAAAATATCATGTTAATCTTCGCCAACAGGGACGGCATCTTCGAGTTTCCTAATGAACTTTACTCTCATTTCAGTAATACTGTCCCCCCGAAGCACATCTTGTACAAAAGCAGCTTCAACCTCCATTTGAACCTGAAAAAAAAAGAAGTCAAAACAAAAAATCAATCAAAAAATCAATCAAAAAGACTTCTTTTTCAAATGGGAAACAGCCCCCCCCCACCTTTCCTAAAAAAAAAAATCTCACCATGTGTCTCAGAATTTGTTGATTTTGGTAACTCTGAAAGAAAAAATTATGCTCTGGCACATTAGCCATTTTGATTGAGGCATTTTAAAGCAAAGATTAATTCTGTAATAGTTGATACTTTAGGCTGAAACTTGGTGCCATATTGAATTTAAGGTTGAGGAAATACTCTTTCAATTCACATTTCACTGTATTAAGAATATCAGTAAATTAGAGCAAATCCTAATACAGTCAAGCTCAAAATTTTAGGAAATTTATTACTGGCCCAGTAATAATTCAGGAAACAGTCATAAGGCCTTGGTGGCACAGCACCAACATCTAGCTTGCTATTTAAAACCAGGCTTCCAGAAGAAGTTTTGTTTACTCCAAGTTCTGAAGTTTAAAATTTAAAAGGTGTGTGAAAAAATATTAACATTTGTTTAAAATCAAATTCAAAGCTATCACTTAAAGTTTCATCTTAAATGCAAAAGTCAATGCACCTCACATATCATGGCCTTAAATGTATTGTTAAATGAGAAAAATCAGCTAAAGAAGATCATTTTGCATTACATCAGAGGACAATTAGCAAGATGCTTGTGTACAAATTTTAAAAACTACTGCACAGTATAAAAATCACAAGGATTTTATTAATTCATGTAGAGGTGAGTAGAAATGCGTTACATTTACTCTGATGTATTAACTCAAGTAGCTTTTTGGGAAAATTGCACTTGTGAGAATTTAAATGTGAAATACTTCTACTTTTACTTGAAGGAAAGAAAAATGCAACTTTTACTCTGTTACTATGGATTTCGGTCACTAACCATTACTTTTATTTTAAGTATATAAAAACATTTGCAGCAAAATGATTGCATAACTAATGTTGATGTAGCCAATCAAGTGAAGTCAGTCAGTCACATGACCACTCACAACAAACTCTGTGTAGGTTGAGTTGGAGATTCTGAACCTGGTTGATGAATGGCAGACAGTATCTAAAAGAATGGAGACAGAAGAAGCTGGTGAAGAGAAGTCAGAGTACCCTTGGCCTCACATACTAAAATGTTCGTCTTGGAATTTTCTAAAAAGAATAGTCACATCATGTGCTATCAGTTGTGTCTTCCAAAGCTTGTAGACATTTCAGCCTACAAGAACTCAATACCAATTTTGAGAAAAGATGCAGTAAGTTTGCCATTACTTTTACTTTATTGTGTAATAATGTCAGCTATGACAGTATAAGTAGCTATAATTTTTTGTGTATGTGACTGTTAAATGGTATGCCGTGTATTACTAAAAATGTGTTATACATGCATACATACATATGTGAACACACATTAGCAATATGTTAATTTAGATAAAAAAATTAGTTAACTACAAATTGAGATGTTTGGTGGCAAGATATAGATACACATACAGTCCCCTCATTTTAAAGTTACCAACCTCCATTAAGTCTGTGTTTGTAATGTAACAATATGGATTCATATAGGTCTATTGGGAAACTAACAAAAACACATAAATGTCATAGCTTTATACTACTCTTACAGGCCCTTTTACATTGTAAAGACAATGTGGTATTCTAAAATCTCTGAGTTAGAGATGGACTATAGCTGCCATTCTGGATGATCACACCAGCCTTGATTACCAATTTCCAAAACATCAAAAATGTGCATGCCATCTGCTGAATCTTGTATCAACAGTTGATGCTACTTGTGCAGAAGTGGATCATGAAACCTATAGAAGACTTCAATCTACTTTTCTAAATGTACTGCTCAGTGGAATAAAGCAAGCAAGTCAAGCATGGGGTTTGAAACTGTTGAATGTGAACACAAATTGCAGTTCCTCCAACTTAATCAAACCCATTGGAACTCTGTGTTCCTAGCTGTTGAAAGAGTGATGTGCATTTACAAAAAACAGGGTGAACCTGCATATAAGCATGATGCTGCATATCAAGATGCAAGTTGGCAAAGTTTATGTTAATAAGATATAAAAACTAATATCAAAATATTTATCAACTTTTACATTGGATGTATATGTTAGAAAAATATTCACTGTACACAAATACTACAACTCAGTTTTCATTTAAAGGTTGAATCCAGCTAAAATAGGATTTTTGGTTGAGTATGTTGCTGTGTGAAACCTGTTGCCATGGCCCTCAACATTCTTTAAGGGGAACCATCTCTAAACATGGGGTTCCTCCTACCAACAATACAGCAGTTGCAAGAAAAGCTAAAAATGCTGGTATCATCTTACAAAGTGTGTGTACCTCTCATTGATGCAGGTTGGGGTTCTGAAACAATTTGCTTAGATAAGAAAGATCCTGAGCTCAATGCTGCAGCTATACTCCTACCTAAATTTAAAATAAACTGGAAAACAGATAAGAAAATCATAAATCTTGTAAATATAAAATCATCTTTATGTTTGCATATATGTATATGCTCACAAAAGAAAAGATACATGTATTATAAGTAATGCATAAGTGTACAGAAACCATTTTTGTCAAAAATTATTTTTACAGGCCTTGATACATCAAGGATCACTTGGGCACCAACACTGATGATGACAACACTACAAAGAACAGCCATTCTGATGAAGAAGACTTTTTCAGATCCATTAAAACTGGAAAATCCCAAACAAGAGAATTGGAAGGGTTTTTTTCATGCCCACCTATTGGAGACATGGATCTGTTATACTCTGTTCCTCAAATCAATTGGTTATCACTCAAATTCAACACAAGTCTTCCAGCATCTGCTGCTTGTGAGAGATTCTTAAGTCATGCAGGACTCCCTTTTAATGCCAAGAGATCACAACTTCACTGTAAAAACCTCAAAACCTATCTTTCTTAAAGCTTAACAGTCACATTATTGAGTAATGTTTGTAAACTGTTCCACCGATTAAGTTCAGGAATCATTTGCTTGATTTATTGGATTGCATTTCAGTTTTTATTTAAACAGTGCTGTTTATAAGATGTCATAATATTTGGTACCAGAAGATTTCCATTATTTTAACCCAGAATTTAAGATGCCATCAGCTTAAACAAACAAGTGAGATTTTTTTTATATAAAGTTGTTAAATATTCACTGATTGTAAATATATTAGGTAGTTGTATATTCACTGGTTATAAACATATTAGTAGTTGGAAGAAATTTGTAATTTAGAAAATAATGTTGAAGCACAATTTATGCAGCCACACAGACCATTTGAGCTACTAACTTGAACTGATGACTGTTGGTCTAAATTTAACAATACTTTAAGCTACATTAAAGCACCTATTACAGCATGCAGATACCTTAAAACATACATTAATACTTGAACTCTTTTAATATATGCTGAATGCAGAGTTATATTTCTTTATAAAACAAGATTTAACAAAGAAGTTTTTCAATTTTTATGCAGTTTCACATTGTAAGGATTTCGAGGAAAATGATTTTGAAGTATAGCACAATTCTTAGGAGTTATAATACAAGTTTTCTTAGAATTTCTTTATAAAACAAGATTTAACAAAGAAGTTTTTCAATTTTTATGCAGTTTCACATTGTAAGGATTTCGAGGAAAATGATTTTGAAGTATAGCACAATTCTTAGGAGTTATAATACAAGTTTTCTTAGAATTTCTTTATAAAACAAGATTTAACAAAGAAGTTTTTCAATTTTTATGTAGTTTCACATTGTAAGGATTTTGAGGAAAATGATTTTGAAGCACAATTCTTAGGAGTTATAATACAAGTTTTCTTAGAACAATGATAAGCTAATGCAAATAAATGATACTAAAAATAAGTTGTATTTTTTAAATTAATAAATCATTACAAGTCAATCAATATCTCTAAAACAGCTTATTTTTGGTTTTTAAATTTTCTAAGGCTATCTAACTAAGAGAGTTAATCAACATTTTCTGAGATACATGGTGATTTCAAAGGATCAAAATCCTTCATTTGGAGCTATTTTGAATAATGTAAAAGATTACAAATAGGATGAATAAAAATAATCCTACAAGTTCTTTTACAAAATTAAAAACGCAGAACAATAAAAGACAAGCAGAACAATAAAAGATCACATAGAAAAATAAAAGAACAATAAAAAGTGAAAATAAATTAAGAGAATAATGCCAGAACAGAATCTGAAAGATAATAGAAGATAATTCAAATGGAATATATAAAGAAAAACTTACAACTTTAGAAAAAGCTATTAATTAACTGACCATTTCAAGAGCGCCTTTTATAACACCAGCTAAAATACTAGAATACCAAAGATTAGAATGTCCTTCTGGAAGTTCAACAAATTCAGCTAATGGATTAGAATCAAATATAAGGGAAAATTCATCACCCATAGCATTCCAACTTGTTACTTGAGGTGTTATTCCAAGAAATGTCTTAAAGCCATTCTAAAAACACACAGACACATATATAAATGATAAGAGTTATTCAAATATATATATATATATATATATATATATATATATATATATATATATATATATATATATATATATATATATATATATATATATATATATATATATACATATATATATATATATATATACACACACACACACACACACACACACACACACACACACACACACACACATAATAAAACCATGCTACCATTAATTCCATGTGGCTTATTCTACTTTAAAAAAAAAAAATGTCTGTTTCTATTATAACTTGTTTTTAGAAACAATAGGTTAAGAATGCACAGAGCATCACTCTTGTCAAAATTTTATTTCAAAATGCCACAATACAAATGAACTAGCCTTATTTTACACCTTTGCAATAACGTCAGCTGTCTCCTTTAAATCATGACATCTACCAACATTAGAACGTGCTAAGAAATCTTCAATTAACCGCACACCGATGTTGTAACCCCTACATAAATGAATTCCAAACAACATAAAAATTAATGTATTTCAATGAAAGCTCCAATATGTTTTAGGCAATACAAATTGCATTTTTATATAAAAACTTTAATGATCATATAACAAATGAACCAATAAAGAGAACTAATAGTCACTCTAAGTTAAACCTAATACATAGAAATAAAATTACATTCTTTCTAGCTGTTTATTTACTTCTTCATCACTCTCATAATCTTTAAGTAACTGTGAAACCAAAGCACCATAGGTAAGAGTAAACAACTCTCCGCTCTGAAAATTATTGAATATGAATGAAAGAATTATTTAAATAACTTTGTTATTTTTAATTCTAAAGGTTCATTTTATTTATTAGTTAAAAATAAGTAAATTTAAGTTTAGAAAATATCTGAGACTTACTACTTTTTTGTTATCTCGAACGCTACCTTGCTTAGACATTTTATAATTGTTTCTAAAAGTGAGGTTAAACAATCAAAATTGAAAGTACTATAAGAAATATTTAAATACTAACTGTAATTTTAATTTAATATCTTTAATCACAAAACCACCTTAAAATGTTAAAAAACTTCCTGTCAATAAATATAAGAAGGATAAGAAAATAGCAAAACAAGGATGAAGTAAAAATAGATGAGAAAAAAACTAATGCAAAAATAAGTTAATCTTTCTTTTAGAAATATATACACTCAAGATTACAAGCAAAAAAAAAAATAAATAATAATAATAATAAAACAAAAAAAAACTAGAAGTAAAATAACTTCTATTCAAATTTAAGAAATTAAAAAAAAAAAAAAAATCTAGTTAAAACATTTCACAGCAATTGTTTAAAAGCTACAAATAATAAAAAAAAATTGTTTAAAAGCTAGTCATGAGAAGATTGCAATAAAACACATTTTTTTACATAGTTGCAGTTTTTTTGCATAGTTGCTGTATCATAAAGCATAAAAAAAAAGCCTACTGCTCAAAGTCAGCTAATTGTTAATTAAAATCAGGAATGTCATTATATGAGTAACCATTATAACCTCTCCATGCATAAAATGCTATTCGTACATGATAGAAACCCGGAATAAATAGTAAAATACCCAATATCAACACTGGCCATGTTCTGTCAGAATACTAAAAAAATATATTTATATTTATAAACTTTAGAAATAATTTAACTTTAGAACCCGAAAGCATTTACTAAACACTTATTTAAAAAAAAAAAGTCTGAAATAGTAAGAATAAATACTTTTAAAAGTTGCAATCAAATTTAAAACTTTAGGGTTTAGCAACACATACTACAAAATCATAATAACAATTAATTAAATTTAATCCAGTAAAAATAATTAATTAGTAAACTGAATTTTAATTTGCATTCAGTACAAATATAAAATTAATCATGATTAGTTAAAAATCAAGTTTGTTAGTTTTTTAAATAGTTTCTCACCTTAACATCAATGTTCCCAGTAACTAACATGCAACCAACAATTAGCAATATTGATCCAAGTGTAAATAAAAATACAGCTAATGCAATAGCTTTGGTTGGGAAACTTGTTGGTAAGCTTTGGAACTAGTTTAAAACAGATTTTTAATATACTTATTCTAAAATTTTGTCAGTATAAAATTCTGTATGTCAGTATAAAACATAGAACTGATTGAAATATTTTTTAACAAGTAACTTTTTGTCCTCTTAAACAGAACTCATGCAACTTTTAAAATAGCAGCATACTCACCTGAGTATCATCGAAATCGTCCTCTGTATTATTGAGTTTGTGGTATCTCACATTTGAAGTACTTCTTCTTACGCTCATATTCTTCTTTGATTTTTAGCTTTAAATTTAGATTAGAAAAACCAAACATGGATTAAATTTTTATATTTTTATTTAGTTATACTACATAAATAACTCTTATCAAAACCTATATGCTACCTAATTTATACACTTATACATATTGTAAAAAAATATCAAATAAAACTACAAGCGTTTTGTTTTCACTTCTGCAATCTTACGGACGTCGGTGTAGTGTAAATTTGATGAAAAGTATCTTCAAACAAATTTGCTACCAAAAGCGGGTCTTATATCAAACCGTTCGTTCACAGTACATAGGAACATGGTCTAAAACCTAGCAACATCCCATGGAAATTTTTTTTTTATCACCAGAAAACATTTCCTCTTTCAAAAAATGTGAATAACAACTTTTTTTAGTGGGGTCTAAGGAGAAATCATATATTTTAGGAGAGTGCCCAGGAAATTTGTTGTTCATAAGGTAATTGCATCAAAAAATCTCTTTTCGTATAAGATTTATAACCATCTAAAGCTTAAAACTACCTCCAATTACCCCCATAAATAACTTTAAATGGTCTTAATTTTTAAACGAAAATTTTTTTTTTTTTGATGTAATTTGAAATCTGTCGATGAATTTTGGTTTAATATAAAAAAAGTAAAAAATTGAAAATGGTTTTTAGGAACCATACTCTAGGGGAGGGCTGTTAGGGGTCGAGTAGGGTTTGCTACAATTATTTTATTACATTAAAAAATAAAATTTCTGGTCTTTATGGTTAGATTATGATTGATATTTTACATTTCAAAATCATACTAAACGTTTGCTCATAGGAGGTTTAATATTTTACTTTTTACAAGCTACATTCCTGCAAATAGAAAGCTACTTTAAAAGTGCCTGTAGTTGTAAGCAACAATCGCATTTTTTAGCGCCTCTGTATAGTTTGGAGTGTGCTCTTCAACTTTTCTCATTCGCCAAAACTGATTGAAATCCTGATGAATAGGTTAGAGAGCTTATTCGGTCTAGTAACCTATGCCTGTAATGTAAGAATGTAAGAAGTAGAAAAGAAATACAAGTTTATTTAATAAATATTCGTTGTAATTTATGCAAATTTTAAGATTCAACTGTTGAAATAGAGTATTCAATTACTAAGAATATAAATTATTTTTTATCAAATTTAAAAATACTGAAGACTCTACCTTTCATGTCGATGAGTTTAATAATATGTTGCTCAACTATGTGTACCTTAAAAGAAATTGTAGCGCTTAGATTTCTATAGCTCGTAGAGAACTCCTCAAAATCTTTAACATATGCTGAGCTTAATGATTTTCCAAAACAACCATGGACTATTTTTTTATAAACATAGGCAGCTTTGAACTATTTTTTATAGACTAAAAAAATAGTTCAAAGCTGTCTTTAATTTTAAGCAATTTATTGCAAGCATTGCCTTCCAAAAAATTCTGCCCTTGGTAGGACACTCTGCTGATGTCAAGATAATGACATATATTGGTTAACAAACTGTAACCCACACTCCTTGTTTTTAAATAAACTCAATAAATCTTCTTTATAATTTTGTCTACAACACCTAGCAGTATATGTAGACCAGGAATATTTAAGTTCTAGTATTTTTTTTTGTTTGTCACCTGCTAATAATGGGCGATTAATAACATTTGTGTACTTTTTTGCTTTTTTTAAATTTGCACCATCAGCTATCTGTTGGTCGTACAATCTACACAAAGTTTCTAAAGTATAATGATCAGCTTTTTGAAAGTCAGGAGATGACGTTATGCAAAACAGACAAGGGTGCTTTGATGTTGCAGTTTGTTTTCCAACCATTTGAAGAAAAACCTTTAAATCTTCAGATACTGTGTAATCTAAGAAAGTAATGTTCAATTTATACAAAATTAACTGCAAATTATGGTATTTTTTGTTCAATGAAGGCAAATCCGTCACTTTTACTCAGTTTTTAGACTTTTTATTACTTTTAAAATCTGGATTTAGGATTATTGAAAGTGTAACTTTAACCCTTTCATGAACCAATTATTTTTCCATAACTAACATAACCCATAAAAATCATCTACAAAATGACAGCGGAACTATGAAATGTTAAAGTAGACTTTTTCTACAGCCTTTTTCAACTTTCCTTTATAAAATAATATTGTTTTCAACCGATTAGAATGCACCATTTGAATTGGGGAAGCTTAGTTTAATTTGTTGTTATAAAACAATCCAGCGCATGAAAGGGTTAAGGAATCCCTGCCTCATCGAAGTATCTTTTTCTACCAACTATACATCCATAAAAAATCAAAATGAATGATACAAATTGCAATCTATTTATCAAAAAATATATTTTTTGGTAATAGCTTACTTACCTCTTTGCTTTCATTTAATTCCACACTTTTCCGTCCTGCCTCACTTCTCAGAAATTGTGCAACTTCAATCATGTTGCAATTACTTAGAAATCATAATGAAATTATTAAAAAATTAGCTTTATTGTAGTTTATTCAATTTATCTAAAGAAAAGAAAGGTGTCTTAACCTCATTCTTTCCGAAAGAGACAGTGAGTTGCTTTGGACCAAAAGTTTTCAAAGCCAAGGTGTTCTCTGAGTCATTTGTGCTTAAAACTTTGATAGAACTGAACAGAATTTTTCTTTGCGTTGTTGATAATGTTGATTTTCAATGGCAGTCAAATCCTTTTGTCTTTCTATTTTTGTACAGGGATGCGGAATTCCTTGCCCCACTTGGGCATAGCAATCTTGACAAATTGGTCTTTCTGCAGGTTTATTTGAAACATCTTCAGCGCCTTAGAAGTTATTATACAACTATTAACAATTAGCAACTGCAAGCTTTTACTAATTGTTAACAACTAAAGGTTGCTTTGCATCGTTTGTACTTCAATAAAATTTAAAAAGAAAGCCATGAAAACTACATGTCCACCTATAAGTTTCAATGTTAAACAAACATTTTAAAATACTTTAAAAGAAAAATTGATAAACCTATCACAAACATTTCTGAAAATCTAAATACAGGGGCATGGGCATGATTTTGTGGTGTTCGAAGCGATCCCCCGAAGCCCCCGTAGGGTATGGTTCCTAAAAATCCTTTTCAATTTTTTGCTTGTTTTATATTAAACTAGATCAAATTTCATCGACAGATTTCAAATTACATCAAAAAAAATTTCCGTTTAAAAATTAATACCATTTAAAGTTATTTCATGGTTATAAATCTTAAACGAAAAGAGATTTTTTTGATGCAATTTGAAATCTGTCGATAAATTTTGATCTAGTTTATGATAGAACAAAATAAGAATTATTATGATTAAAGGAGACGTAGTTTTAGGAAGGGGTCCGTTAGGGGTCGGGGTGGGGTTGGTTTAGCTCCAATTACCCTAATTTTTTGTAAGTCATTCTAATTCGAAATCACTATCAATTTACTAGAAATTTGAGTATGCTACATGCCTATTAGTTACCTATTTTGAACAACAAAATTCCTGGGCATTCCTCTAAAAAATGTGATTTCTCCTTAAGGCCCCCACTAAAAAAAGTTGTTGTACACATTTTTTGAAAGAGGAAATGTTTTCTGATGATAATCAAAAAAAATTTTCTGGGGATGTGTTGCATGGTCTTATAGAATGTACCGAGCAAAGCGTTTTCTGATAAACATGCGTACTGGATAATAAAAACATGAACTGAATTTAAACATCAATCGAATGCTATTCATATGATAAGGTTGGTGAGCCACCTTAGGATTAGGGTGAGTGTTACTTAAAACGTTTATTCATTCTTAGCAAATGCAACTCTTATTTTGTCCTCCCATAGCAAATGAAGAAAGTCCAACTGGACTTTGTTGACTTGTTTCCTGCTTTTAACTCAAAAGTTAAAGGAACTTTTAAAAGTAAATTACCAAAATTCAATTTATGGCATGTCAGATTTTCACTTCACTAAACCGCTGTCAGTGTAATTTATGGGATGTCAATTGTTTTTAACAACCTCAGTACATCTATGACGCATAGACTCGATAAGTTTTTTAATTTAAATCTATTTTTATTTGTGCAGATCATAAGTTAGAAAGTTCCTGATACATTTCTTCAGCATTTCTAAACCATAAAAACGTATTTTACCATTAAGTTATTTCCATAAATTCTCTATTGATGAATTGTTTTAGATTTCTTCATTTCCCAGGAAATATTGGACGTCCTTAGATGTCCGGCGGATGAACAAAACTGGTCCAATCGTCCAAATTTAGACAATTAAGCCAGTTTTTTTCATCCACTGGACGTCTAAGGACGTCCAGTGTTTACTGGGTTTCTCATTGGTACGTATGTTAAGTGTTAAAGAAGGATGGCAACAATGGCTAGGTGTTGTACCGTGTACCCGTTATTCTCTAAGGATTAACAAAGGCACGCAACCGCATCAAAATGCTAATCCGCTTTAAATAATAACAACGTGAGTAATAGTCTAGTCATAAGTTAGTAGTTGACAAACAAGCCAAGAGTAAAAGCGAAGGTAACTTTGTTTACGTGTTGAGTATTTTTTAGTAAAAAGTCTTGCGCTTTTTCCTTTTTGTAGCATGAAGATGTATTTAATTGTGTGCTATTATATTTAATTTATATTTATTATATTTATTTATTGTGTGCTATTATATTTAAGAAACTTTGGGACATGTTTACTATTTTTATTGTGTCAACTATACCTTGACACAATCGTGTTAATATATTATAAATACAAATAGTACATATTTGGACGTTAGTGCAGTTAGTGTAATAGTTGTATAGTTGTGAAAACATGAAAAATAACAATTAAGCTTCAGTGGTAAAAAGTTTATTTGGTTGGTGTATAATAAACACTTTAGAATTGACAATTCGAGTAACGCTTTTACTGCTATGCTATCCATCACTGTGCCCGTAATTGTAACTTTCTCAGGTAAATGAAAAGCAATTTCTCCATTTGCAAACAAAACACTGCAAAACAGGCGACTCGTAAAACATCATCATAAGTTCTGATCAAACGGTTCGCCAAACTTTCATTTAGAATGTAAAAATAATACTTTTCTTTATGGGCGCTCACTTCACTCTGTCCATTTACAAACAACTTAACAAATTTATATAATCATTTCATAAACGCAAATCCACCTTCCAGCATTGCGCGAGCGTTTTTGCTACTCGTGCTCCATAAAAACAAACACTCTAAGTGGATCTTCATTTTTGTTCAAATTTAGACAACACATAATTGTTGTCCTCCTTGTCATTTTTTTCCCTTTTTTTTTTCACGTTGCTCAACATCGTCGTTCCTTTTCCAACATTTTAAAATACCTTCCTCGGTTAATAAAATCGTAACAAGTTCCTCGGTTGATAAAATGTCGGCGTTAATTAAAAATCGCAACAAGTTATTTTTCCTTCTAAACGGTATGTATTAATCACTGAACAATCGAAATTTTTGAATGGTGTTTAAATATCGGTTGTATTAAAATTTTAATGAATAAATGGGTTTTTTGTTTTGGCTCAGACTCCTCAAAAACAAGAGAATGGATATCGATATTATTCGTTTTCGAATATCCGAATTCAGATTATTTGGTTTACACTAGCTCGAGAATAGGAACACTTGAAAATAGTAATGTTTCAGATCACTGGTCAACAGGAATCAGTTTTAACAAATAAACTTGTCTGACTAAGAGCTTTTTATTTCTAAGTAAAAATGCTGTTAAAAAATAAGATTTCTGATAAGCATTTATTTCCACTTTAAAAATGAGTTAAAGAAAAAAGCGAGCATGTGAAAAAATTAAAGTATGACACAAAAATATTGTTTCAAACCCCATGCTTGGCTTGCTTGCTTTATTCCACTGAGCAGTACATTTAGAAAAGTAGATTGAAGTCTTCTAAAAGTTTCATGATCCACTTCTGCACAAGTAGCATCAACTGTTGATACAAGATTCAGCAGATGGCATGCACATTTTTGATGTTTTGGAAATTGGTAATCAAGGCTGGTGTCATCATCCAGAATGGCAGCTATAGTCCATCTCTAACTCAGAGATTTTAGAATACCACATTGTCTTCACAATGTAAAAGGGCCTGTAAGAGTAGTATAAAGCTGTGACATTTATGTGTTTTTGTTAGTTTCCCAATAGACCTATATGAATCCATATTGTTACATTACAAACACAGACTTAATGGAGGTTGGTAACTTTAAAATATGAGGGGACTGTATGTGTAGCTATATCTTGCCACCAAACATCCCAATTCGTAGTTAACTATTTGTTTTTATCTAAGTTAACATATTGATGTGCTCACATATGTATGTTTATGTATCCTGTACCAATTTACAAACTTGGTTAAGTAAAGGTAATGCTGTATGTTTTTCGATGTTAGGCTGCAGCTAATCAACTGATTTAATTTCCGTAATATTCATTTAATCAACTACATCAATTAAATTGAATATGCTGTTGCGTTAATTAAGTATTCAATATCAAATCTAATTATCCGATGCTAATAGGCTAATTCATATTATTAAATTGATTAAAAAATGGAATTGTATTCAAAATATCCGTGCATTAATCTTTATACCAAACAGTACTCAAAAAATCCTTTTGGATGAGTTGAGGCAACAACTCGATTGTTTAACGTTTAGTATATATCTCGAAGCATACATTTTAGGGATTAAAATGTAAACGGTTCTTTCCAACCTTTCTTTGAAAAAAGATCACCGAAAAATGATTCTTTACCGCGCTTTTCTACGTATAGTTCTCTAATACTCTAATGAATTACCTAGCCTTCTTCTTTCGCGCCTTTTTTTACGCATTTATAACAAATGAAACTAATTCTATATATTTGAAAACATACGCATATTATCAATAGCATCTGTTTTATTATCATAATTTTAATATATATTTCAGCATTAATGGTCACGCGCATATCATGCGTCCTACCTGTTAATTTACGCAATTAGCATTAGTTAATTTCAAGTGATTAGCGTTACATTTATTTTCCACCTGCGACTTTATTCTGCTTGGTGCTCTGGACAACTTCAAGTTTTGTCTTCGAATGAACTACCAACTTCTAACCCTTTTATATATCTCTCATGACTCATCTAATCCTACCACTAAACTCACAGAAGGTACTCTGCTTACGTAACAAAACACATCATGCAACCTAACCGACCACGTTCTCCAAGGCACACTCTGGGTTACCTAGGACCACTCAATACCCCACCTTCAATGGTTAATACAGTAGTGGTCAGGCCAGGTCATTTAAAGCCTCCGGGGACGCGGCGGGCAAGGGCCAAAGCATAAACATAAGCACAAGAAAAAGGTACAGGGCAAAAGTTCAACGCCAAGCCATTGTCGCCATCTTTCTTTTATACTTAACATACAAACCAACGGGAATTTATTTACTTTATTTTATTTAAGTTTATTTAAGGAATTTAAGTTAGAAGATTGCGCAGGCCATTGTATTACAGTGATTTTGTTTGTTTTGATCCATTTTTTTAATGAACTTTGATCTGTGTTTAAGATAATTTCTCTGTTGGAACGTCCACTATATTGGCGTACTTTCATCTACAAAGGTAATATTTGATTCATCAAATTGAATTACATATATATTTGTCCATTATACCTTCTATGCGATGGTGGTCCTAATCCAAAAAATCCTGAAAGGCACCCCGATCCTAAGCTCACGTCACTGGTAATTTAGTAGTTATTCAACACTTATTGTTGTTAGCCGTTGAGTACTTATTCACTGGTGTATCTGTCAAATTTTGACAACCAAAGATTGAGAATTGACTTGTCACTAGTGGATGTGATATTGACTTGTCACTAGTGGATGTGATATTGAGCATTGATAATCACCATTGATTTAGTACCAGTTCACTAGTGATTTAGCTGTAAATTATCAATTGTAATTGATTACTTTCATTGATTGGTTATCTGTAAATCTTACTCAATCATTTCTAATTACATTTTCATCATCTTGTTCTTCTTCTTCATCTTCTTTAAAATATTTAAAATTACCCATACCCTTAGATGGTGGTATGTATTTTAGTTATACTTTCAACTAAATCCTTTTTTGTCTTTTTGTATAATAGTAAATAACACGAGGCGCTTTCAACAGAACAATATTTTTAATATACTTTTACAAGCAAGGTAAAATGAAAAACGGTGCGGACTTATCCGCTAACAATGTTTTTATATAAATCACAAAAACAAGAAGCACTGTCCGCGCTAATGAGCGCGACATTCCCGCCCCCACTTAATTCATCACTAATTGCTCAATGTTATTTTCGTCACAGAATTTAATTTTTATTATTTCTTTGATTGGTAAGTTAGATGCTTCTAGTGGGTAAAGCTTATTCACTGGTCTTTTCACATAGGTTATTTTTCCATCAACAACGTACTTAATACTTGCGGCGCGGACAAATCCGTCTGTTGACTTAATAAGGCTTTGAACAATGCCTGTCTTCCAATAACCGCGCTTGATGTCTGGGTCATGAATTAACACAACATCGTTGACAGCTATTTTGTGTGTCCCTTTATTTTTCTTATATTTGTGGAATTCTCTAAGTTCGGTCACGTATTCTTTTTTCCATCTTTTCCAATAATGGTTTAATGTTTTTTCTATATACGAACTTCTGGTGCTTAAGTTTGTTTCGTATGTTTTGTCGATAATGGCTTTAAAATTTATTGATCTTCCATATATCAAATGGTTCGGAGTAAGCGGTGCATCTCCAGGAGACTCGTACATGAAAGTGATTGGTCGATTATTTAATATCGCTTCGACTTCAGTAATAAATGTTAGTAGTTCTTCATATGAAAGTTGGGCATTATGTATTATTTTGCGGAGACAACGTTTAGTAGATCTAACTAGCCTTTCAAAGAACCCTCCCCACCACGGAGCAGCGGGGACGTTAAAATGCCAAGTGATACCACGCGAAGAAGCGTAATTTTGTGTAAGATTAGAAGTGAATTGAGATCCGTTGTCCGAGATGATTTCTGAAGGTGTGCCCCTTTTCGCGATAAATCGACGTAAACTTCTTATACATGATTCGGCCGAAGAATCAGGAACAAGATCTAAAAATAAAGCACATGTAGTAGCACATGTAAATAAAAATATCCACACCTTGTATAAATTATTTCCTTCATATATGTTCTTGACATATAGTGGACCTGCATAATCTACACCCGTAAATTTGAATGCATGGTCATTATTAAGACGACTTAAGGGTAAAGGAGGAGGAGAAGGATAGGAATAAGGCAGTCCTTCAAATCGTTTACAAATATAACACTTTCTGATCAGTTTTTTAATATAATTTCTGGCTTTTGGTATCCAGAACTGAGTTCGAATTTGATTTAATGTCTCTTTAACACCATTGTGCATAACTATAGAATGAAAATAAATAATAAGTAGGTTCGTGAAGTCGGTATCTCGCGGTATGAAAATAGGATTTTTTGTGTCATAGGTAACCGGTGCGTTTTGTATTCGACCAATGCATCGTATAATTCCATCTACTATTTGTAAGTTAAGATCAAGTTGAAGTTGTTTATAATTTTTATCAGTCGTTACTGATCTTTGTGTATATTTTATCCAGCTTTTTAATGCTTCTTCTATCTCAACAGAATCTAAGTAAGATAATATTAAACGTTCTTTATTTCTTTTAAGCTTTAAATTCTTAATAAATCGCATGACTAATGCTGTGACTCGTATTAGACGCATATAGCTGTTAAATCGAGTAATACCAATCACATTCAAGTTTATATAATTCTCATTTAAAATTACACTAGTCATTGCTTCTTCTACTTTATTCGTTATGTTTTTTAAATCAAATTTTGGCCATTCTTTCGGATCGTTGTATAGAAGTGGTGGTCCATTGAACCATACCTTATTATCGAATAAATTTGCTAAGCTTGTGCCTCTGGATACTATGTCAGCTGGGTTATTGTGGGATTCAATATATCTCCAAAACGAAATGGGAAATGTATCTCTAATTTTTTGAATTCGTTTTTGTAAAATAGGTTGTTTTACTTTATCAACGTTATTAATCCAGTGTAAAACTATTGTTGAATCACACCAACAAATTACTTCTTTGAACTTGATTACTGGAAATAATTCATTTTTGATAGTTGTCATTGTTTCAGTTAATAATAAAGCTGCCTTTAATTCTAGTTTGGGAATAGAGGTATTTTTAATTTGGGCAATCCTGGACTTAGCAGTTATAAGTGAACACCCCCTGTGATTATCATCAAAGGAACACAATAAGTATATACAACAACCATAAGCATTATTACTAGCATCGCTGAACCCATGTAATGATAAGTCAACAATATGATTTGGATAATGACTATGGTACCATCTGGGAATGACAATAGGTTTAGATAATTTAACATCGTTGATTATGGTCTGCCACATCACCAACGATTTACCCTCAAGAGGTTTGTCCCAGGGAAGTTTATCAATACAAAGTTTTTGAAAAAATATTTTACATTTTACTATAAACGGATTAATGATGCCCAGTGGGTCAAAAATGCTTGCAATAAATTGAAGAACTCTGCGTTTTGTTGAATCTATGTTGACATTGTGTAGTAAGTTTTTAAAGTTAAATATTATTTCATCTTCTTTTTTGTTCCATGTCAAACCTAATACTTTAGTTAAGTTAAGAGAGGTAAAGTTTTGTTCATCAACTAAAGTTTCGAGTTCTTTGCTGTTTGATTCAAATTTTCTAAGTGTAAAGCCAGCTTCTTTAAGTCGACTTTGGCATTTTCGATAAAATTCAATAGCTGTGTCAATCGAATCTGCTCCTGAGTTAAGATCATCAACATGTAAAGAATTTATTAATTTATAGACAAATATTGGATCTTCCAGAATGTATTTTTCTGCATGTGTAATAAGAGTAGCGGAAAGAAGAAAGGAAGAAGATGTAACACCAAAGAGGATCCTGCATATTCTATATGAAATAACTTGTTCTGTAAATATGTTGTCTTTGTTCAGGGTATTAATATTCTTGAACCATAAAAATCTCACATAGTCAAGATCTTCAGGAGACAAAGCTATTTGCAAGAATGCCTTTTCAATGTCTGCTACAAAGGCAATTCTTTGGGCGCAAAAGTGTAATAAAATTCCATATAGCGATGTAGTTAATGACGGTCCTTGGTATAGACAGTCATTTAATGAAGGACCTTCGACAGAACTGCTTGCATCGAAAACAATCCTAATTTTACTAGTAACTTTATCATCTCTTAATACTGGTTGGTGTGGTAGATAGTGGACTGTTCCATTAATTCCATTTTCTTCAAGTAATGGTTCTATAACGCCTTGTTGTATTTGGTCTTTAAAAATATTGTTGTACGATTCAAGGAGTGAATCATCTTTACTCAACTTTTTTTGGAGACTTTTGAAACGTTTGATACATAAATCATAATTATCACTAAGTGGTGAGTGATCTTCTTTAAAAGGCAACTTGACATTATATTGTTTGAGGGTATTATCATATTTAATGGTGTGACGAAACCTATCAACAACCTCTAAGTTACATTCATCAATTTCTCTTATACCCCAAATCGATGTCATGGATTGTTTTAATAATGATTTAAGAGATGGATCTGATCCAACAAACATGACATGAGCAGTGTTTACGCTACAGTGCTGATTCTTACTTTTAATGTTCATGGGACCACTTAACAAAAAGCCTAATTTAAATTTTATTGCGATGGGATCAAAATGATTTACCCTAATAATAGTATTTTCAATAAAGGACCAATAGAAATCAGCCCCAATCAGGACATCAATTCTTAAGTCCCTGTTTTGCATATTGCTATCAGCAAGCCTTAAATTATGTAAATGTCTATATTTACCTTGTGCAAGATTCATAAATTGTCCATTAAGAGGTGCACAAATGTCTTTCACATAACAAGTAATTTTCACAACTCTTTCAAATAAACATTTAATTTTTAGCTTAATTTTTAGCTTAATTTTTTCTAGTTTTTCTCTAGTGTTGTTGTTGCCGAAGGTTTTGATAGTAATGTTTTCTGTACCTATAGATTCAAGTTTTAATTTACTGTATAAATCAGGTGATATGTAACTAAGTTGAGAACAGTTATCAAAAAGTATTCTGCACTTATGTAGTCTGTCATTTTTGTCAAAGACATCTGTGGAAGCAGTTTAAAGTAAATAGATTGATTGTTACTACCTGAAATTGCTGTTAGTTCGCCTTGAGTTTGCAGTTCAAGATTTTGTTGTTCTTGACAAAGTGCTATGTGATGGTTGTTACCACATTTAAAACATTTAATACGAGATGTACAGTTTTTTAATATGTGTCCACTTCCTAAGCATTTAAAACAGAGATGTTTGTCAATAATAATCTTTTTTCTATTTTGGATATTTGTTATCAATTTACAATATTGTGATTTATGTGGTTTATCGCAAAAAATGCATTTGACAAAATGTTGTAAATTATTTGGATTATTACGTTCAAAATAAGAGTTATTTTTATTCTTTTTATTGAAATTAAACTGATGAGACTTTTTGCTACTATTTGGTTCTTTATAATTATTGTTACTGGTAAAGAATGTTTCTGCTGTATAACTTCTATCAATATTGTTATTCAAAGTTAATGATACTTGCTCTCTGGCACGTAGTTCTGTTTTCAAAATATTAATGACTGTTATTACATCCCAAGTATTATTGTTATTGAGTTGTCTGTTAATAATGAGATTAAGTTCGTCTGGTATTTTCTGTAATATAATTGGAATAAGGAGTGGCTCATACATTTCATTGTTAATTCTAAGATTTTCTAGGCTCCTGATTTGTATTTCAATTTTATCTAATAGGCCTCTTAATTTTTCTATTCTATTCAAATTTTGCACTTTTTCTAGGGATAAAAGTTTTCTCATGAGAAGATACCATGTTCTGCTTGTTATCATAACGCTCTTTAAGAATGTCTAGGGCTATCTTGTAGTTTTCATTAGTCAGGCTAAGTCCTGATATAGATGATAAGGCTGGACCTTTGAGTAAATTACGAAGGTAAGTCATTGGTTGAATCGTATTTTATGTACGTAAACTAAAACAGTAAAAAGCGCAACTTTTTCATTGCATAATAAAAAGTAATTAAAAAGTTCTTTTGTTTTCGGATTATTTTTAAACAAAAGAGCTTGCATAATTAAGAATTTCTCAAAATTTTAAATTTTATTTTAAAGAAAAGTTTTAAATTGAAAATATTTGTAAAATGGAAATAAGTGTCTTTTATTTAAAAAACTGTAAAATGCCAAGACCTCAAGCATCTCGTATTATTGTTCCAGATAATGAGTTAGGTTCATTTTCTTTTTAAGATACAATCTTACCACATTAGATCGTCTTTTATCAGACCTAATGGCTAAGGTCAAATGTGGCTGGCCTAGACCGATGTGGTTGTATCAAACTAATGCTTTTCTTTTTTTTCTCGGCCGCTCTTCAAAAGGGAGGCAAACTCAGGATCAACGTTCTTCTGGGTTTTCCCTGGAGAGGAGTGAGCAGTTTGCAAGGCAGTTGCTGGAGGACTTAAAACACTACAATACCTCGTCTTTTATCAGATGAAAGTTCGGTCGCAAACAAGGCTTTAACTTTTAATGAACTCCTTAAACTAATCACATTAACTTATCTAGTTTGAATAAATTAAAAAAAAAAGAAAAAAAAAAGATAAAATTTAAGAAAATGATAATAACGAACTTTTATCTTAGAAGTACTCAAAGAACGTGATTTAAAAACATATTTTAGGTCTTATGAATTGTTGCATAATTATTGCATAATTATGCGCTTTTCCATTAATACGCAAAGTTGCGCTTTTTACTGTTTTAGTTTACGTACATAAAATACGATTCAACCTAAGTCATTTTCTGGATTCCTGATAGGTCATTGTTTTGATTAATGGCACAGTCAAAGTTTTCTATAAATGTTGTCCAACTATCAGGTTCACCATCAAAACTATCTAATTTTAAAATAGGTAATTTCATTGTTTTGTTTTTAAAGCTACTTGAGCTACAGTCATTTTTGAGGCCAATTAATTTCAAATGTTTGTTAATTTTAGAAATTTCATGTTTAAATGTAAGGTTAAATTCAGTTGAAGATTCTACTTCATTTTGTAACTCTTCTTCATCCTCTATAAGTAAGGATATTTCTTCATCCAATTGTATGATTTTATTAAATTTTTCGTTTAATGTATCTTTTAAATCATTTAAATTTTGATATTGATTGTCATCAGTATTTTCTATAATATCCAAAGATTTTTCAAATAGTTTATTTAAAAGTTTTATGTTAACAGTTCTAATTCTTCGTTTAGCCTGAATGTTAGACATTTTTATGAGAGTAAAACATACAAATATATCTATTTGCAAAACAGTAACTATCGTATATCCCTCCTGATTGGGTAATGAATATTTGACCTCGTGACAAGTGTTAAGAATGTTATAACTGACTTAAGTAAATAATCTCAATGAATGCTTATGCAATAATCTAAGTGCTCAATTCAATGACAAACTGGATTAATGTTCACCCAATAACTGCCAAGTAATTTAATTTTAATTACGACAAAATATATAAATATAATTTAGTAAACTTAACTTTCTTTAGTCTTTAAATCTGTTTATATTTCTTGCATCAAAGATTATTCAGGCGTTATCTTCAGTTTTCCGTGGACTCCATTATTTTAGTTATACTTTCAACTAAATCCTTTTTTGTCTTTTTGTATAATAGTAAATAACACGAAGCGCTTTCAACAGAACAATATTTTTAATGTACTTTTACAAGCAAGGTAAAATGAAAAACGGTAAGGACTTATCCGCTAACAATGTTTTTATATAAATCACAAAAACAAGAAGCACTGTCCGCGCTAATGAGCGCGACAGTATGCAAGACACAAAAGAAACGGAGCCGGTATTTCAACCTTCTATAATGCCATATTTAATTCAAATTTTGTGTTATTAATCCAATGAAACAATCACCATTAAATGTGCATTGAATCAAAATCTTATCTAAATGTTTGAACTTTACGTATTCGCGGCGATCGAGTGGTGATTGAGTGGCAATGATCAGTGATCTTCACTAAATCACTACTGAGCAGTACTAAATCACCAATAATATAATCACAGGCCACCAACCCATCGCCAACCCATGCTTCAAGGTTCCAATAGTGTATAATTGTTTGTTAAAACTGCTTTTTTCGCATTTCGTTTACTTTCTGAACCTTTCAGGTTAAATTTCGACTCATTCAACCATAATATTCGTTTTCATTATTCTAGTTTCAAACTTATGTAAGCCTTTTTTGGTTAAAGCCCAGATTCGAAATGGACAATTTATAATTAAATTGCAGTGCTGTTATACAATTTAACGGTATTAAGATAAAAGTTCCCTTTGTTTTGAATCATTACTATTTTTATATTGTTCTATATTCATAAAAAAAACAAACAGTTAAGAGACATACCGTTGATAATAAAACAAGAATAAATAAAACATTTATAAGCAAATAGTATAAACTGTTTTTAAATTAATTTAAAAGTTTTTCTTTCATGGAAAAGCATTTTATTTCAAAGTTCCCTTGGTTTTGGAGGATGGTGTTGTTATGTTTCAAAATCAAACGATCGCTTTTTTTTTATAGCGGGATTTCGTAAAGTTTAAAAAAATCAGCGCGATAAAACTATTTTCCAATGCAAATAATTTTTTTTTTAAGTATATAAATTGTATTCTTGCTAAAATACCGTGGTAATTAAAGAAAAAATTACATTGCTTCCTGGAAGCAAATACTTGAATTTATTACCAAAGTTAAAGTTGAGCTTTATTTTATGGCGTTGCAAAAATAACTACAACATCGTGAAATCTTTAAAGAACTGGGCGTTCATAAAATAGCATACAATATTTTAAAAGAATAAAATACATTTTCACAAGTTTACTTAAGAGCTTAAAATACAAAATATAGTTAAGTATTAAAAAAATTATATATATATATATATATATATATATATATATATATATATATATATATATATATAAAAATTAAAAAATTTTAACTTAAACATAAAAAAAGGATATCTTTCAAACAAATTTGCAATCGTTAATGTTGGAATCGTAATTTTAATTTATGTTAATTTGTGTTAATTTCGGCTTATAAAATTCTAAGTATAAAGAAAGCCGGATCTGAACTTGTAACTGCTGAAAAGAAACTAAAAAATAAGTCAATGGCAAAAAAGTAAAAATAAATAAAAAAAAAAGAAAAAAAAAAATCAGCAAGTGATCCAGTTAAACTGAAGTTTAACTTATAGTTTTTTTGTGACTTAATTTGTCACAGTCTTCATTTTTTGAAACGAACTCATTTCCAAAAGACTTTTTTACTGGTTCAATGTAATTGTAGAAACCTTTAGTTACATCAGAATAAAGAACATTTTCTTTACACTCGCGTCTATTGGTAGTGCTGTATGTATGATCTATCTTTTGATCAGACGAATAAAAATTATCTTTCATCGTTTCGATGTTGCTATTCTTGCATTCACTCGGCTGACAATTGTCTGCAGTATTTTTTTTCATGTAAACTTCTTTAGACATTTTGTTATCAAATATCTAAGAAGAAGTAAAACTTTACAAACATTTAAGGAATGAAGATTTAATAAACGTAGACGATGAATTAAAAAAATTTTAGAAACAATCCAAAAATAGAACCAATAAAATCTCAGATGAAACTGTTAAACCAGATTGCCAACTTACCCTGCTTTCACGTGAACCATCAATATGGTTATTGAAAATAATAGGAGCCGAATTCTTTAAAAAAAATATTAATAAAAATGACAAGTATAAGCATTAAAAATTTAAAAAAAATATTCTCAATCAAAATACTCAATTGCCTACTGCTTGTAAATGTGATAAAAAAATTTCATTTTTTAAGTATTGAATTAATTACCCTCTACTATTTGTAGTATTTCATTGAATGACAAAATAAATAGTTCTTTAAATTATTAATAGAAACGAAAATCTGACAACACTTATAAATATCTGATTACACTTATAAATATCTTATTACACTTATAATAACTTCCTTTTAAAGTCTGACTGCAGTGTTATAAACTGTCAAATGATAAACAAACTTTTAGAAAATTACCCTACAATGTGAACAATCATTTTCAATGTTGTTTTCTACTTCAAGTGAGAAATACCTGTCAGGTTTTGGAGGTTAATCTAATTTAATAATAAAAATGTGCTCCAAAACAATAAAACTCTAAACGTCTACTCCTTTCTGAAAAGCCTAAATAAAATTACTAGAACAGATTTTTGCAGATTACCTTGGTTACTAAACTTCAAACTGGTGTTACTTAAGTCTTTTCTGGATAAAGTTCAAAGTCTGACAGTAACATGCACAACAACATAAATTCCATGTAAAAAAAAGGAACATAAAGTAACTTTAAACCTTGTCAGAGGAATTCTGTTTTCTTCTTCTGTAAACAAAAAATGCAACAACCAAGATAGCTAATACAATAATGGCAACAATCAGTCCAATAATCCATGAATAGTTGCTTGATTTCTTGTCTTCAATGCTGCTAACGGATTTCCCAGCAATTACTGTGGGTGTACAAGGAAAGCCATACCTTTTCATGATTTCACAGTCAGCATCATTTATGCAATGAAGCTGTTCATTACTGTTTAACATTTTACATAGAGGCATACTGCTAACTAAATTATAGTCGAGATCCATAAGGATAAATTTGACATACATATAATTTGAACCTATTGGCTGTTCTGATGCTGCTTCAACAAAAAACACAATGGAATTGCGGCGTTTTCTGGCTGAAAAATAAACCATAAATTTTTAAGATTTGTAGCCTGGATAAAAGTAGACTTAAGACATAAAGATACATTTGTCATAAAGATACATTTGTGATAAAGATCCATTTGTCACTTTAAAAAGTAGAAATTTTTTGGAAACAAAAAGTTTTTCGCTCAAAATCTTAAAAGTTTTAATTTTCATTAAAACTATTTCAGTAAAAATAAACATTTTATTTTTGTCTTATAAATTTCTAACTTTAGTGATCAAGGGTACCATCAGCTTTTACACAACATGTTCTAAGGATTAAAGAAAACCCTGTCTATTTTCATTACACAAAGCAAAAATCATATTTTGGATATTAAGCTTTACAACATTTTTCACTGCATAAACTGTGAATTAGAAGAACTAAAACCTGTTTTATACATCATTCGGGCTAGAGCTCATGATGACGAACAATCTTCTTATAAATAAGATACTGGTACTCTCTTCTTCCACCTATATTGGCTAAAATGTATTAGTTTGTATTCTTAACACTTATTATTTTATGTCATCTCTAGCACAGTATGTTTACATGCACAGTATATATGTTTACATGCACTGTATATTTTTTAATACAGTGTTTATGCTTAAATGTCTCAATTTTAAGTTGAGTCGAAATCTCTGGGTGCATTTGGTTTTGTTAAGTATGTTTTTAAAGGCCTTTGACCTTTTTTTGTTGCATTTATTTGCATCAAAAAAAAAAATTTTAATTTTTTATTGTTTGTGACAAATTTGAATGTGGAATGAGACACCTCTAATCTATGGTGATACAGATTAGACATGCATTAAGACAGAGTTTCATACACACAGAGCTTTCTTCACGCATGTAGACAGAGTTCCTCACATTTTGGAGTTTCATACACTTAACAACTTCATGACTATCAATTTAAAATTGCAAAATTCAATATAAGAATTATTTAAAATCAGTAGAAGTAAAACATTTTGGTGGAGGTAAGTGAACAATTTTGGGGAGGCAAACTCTATGTATGATAGCATATTTAATGCAGCCGATCATCTTCACTTTGTTCTAGCTAAAACAACATTTTTTTTAAACATTCTTTTTTTGTTTAGTGCTCTGAAAATTAAGCATTTCAAACTTATTAAAATGAGTTGTTTAAATAAGTGTTTCAATGATGGGGATAATTATGCATAATTATGTGATTTAATAGGTATAACTATGTGGTTTTTGTTTGATCTCTAAAAACCTTTTTTGAAGAAATTTTTTAAAGCATTTAAAGTGGTGATAGGTGCTGAACATTACTTTTGATAACTCTGTGTTTTAAGACCTCAAAAGGATGATTATTCTAAATTAAAATTACTTGTACAAGAGATAAGCTGTGGACAGATCTACCCCCTTCCTGTGCTAGGTCCAGATAGTATTTTTCTAAGCCCTGTGCAGATAAGATTATGAGAAATGTTGGTTTTGTAAAACTTGCAATTCAAACATTTTCAATATCCATATCAATATTGAAAATGAATAACCTTTTTCTCAATAAATATTTTTTATTAATAATGATTTATAAAATTGACACTGGAACAATATCAATTCTAAACCTCTCTTGGTAAGGGATACTGTCAGTATAAGAATTCACTAAACATTTAGTTATAAAGAAACAATAGAAATACCTACAAGAAATAGGATAGGAGGTTGAGTTTCCTTCTAAGGTTTTTTTGACAAAGAGCTCTATTTTATAACGAAAATCTCCAGAATAGAATGTCTTAAAATCAGTATTAAGCAACACAGGAAGCACATACTCTCCACTAACACATCTGAAATAAAAAATAAAGCTTGAAAAAGTATTAAATTCATTGAATTTGAATAAAAATCTAGAAATCCAAACCTAATTTATTATCATTTAACATTAATACTAGTTGAAAGCAAAGATCAGTGTAAAATATAATTTATATGTAAAGTCTCCCTATAAAACATTAAAATATATTCTTTGCTACTTGCTTATATTTTTACACAGAATATAAACATAAAATATATATTACATATTTACATGTTTACACTTTATGAGCATTTAACAAGTTTGCATGAAATTATAAGCAGAATTAATTATATTTGTCTACCTTGTTTTTG
Organism: Hydra viridissima; assembly: GCF_058129835.1. NCBI lineage: Eukaryota > Metazoa > Cnidaria > Hydrozoa > Anthoathecata > Hydridae > Hydra > Hydra viridissima. Next base: position 4,301,329 of record NW_028324302.1, read on the forward strand.
ACTTTATAAAAGTAGAACATGATGTTGTTGAAGAACATTGATCATTGATGCATAAAGACTTATTGCGGTCACAGTTTATTCCAGTGAGACCTTTAAGACATTCGCAGCCAGAACCATATTGCACAAGTGGTTCTGGACAAGGCGCTCCTGGAATAAATTCAAAACATTAAAACACGGGGAAGCAACACAATAGTTTATACACTAAAAACATTTTTTAGTTTTTAAGCAAAAACACCAATGCCAAATGATTCGCCATGATCACATACAAGAAAGAAAAAAAAAAAAAGTACCTTGAATGACAAAGGTATCTGAAGCTTCAATGACATTTGACGGAATTAACTTATCCCAACACTTGATATCAAGTTTAATGAATCCATTTGTGTTAACTGTCTTGAAACTCTCATTATTTCGAACAGTCAAGTCAATCCCAATAAACAAATTATAGCCTAGACTCCTATCATAACTGATAGAACAATTATACATGTCAATAAACAGTTTATTAGTTAACTCTTTGGAAAGACAGATTCCTTTGCTTTCATTTATATCAGGATCTTCAATTAATATCTGGCTTAATAAAGAATTAGCACTATGCATATCTGGAGTTATGAGAGTGTTGTTTAAGCATAATCTGGTCGGAGCTTCATTTAAATCTAAATTAAAATAAATTATGAAATTAAAGCCAAGTATGAAAAAAAAATTCAATCTGGTCGGAGCTTCATTTAAATCTAAATTAAAATAAATTATGAAATTAAAACCAAGTATGAAAAAAAAAGTTCAATCTGAGATTTTGAACATCAAAATAAATTATTTAAAAATTAACTGATGAAATTCATTTAACATGAATTAGAAAGAATTTACATAAAAAGTTACCTTTAACTTCAATAGTAATGTTGCTTGAAGTTGATAATGGAGGTTGACCATCATCAGTGCATAAAATTTTCATAGTAAAGTTCTTTTGTTCTTCATAATCAATTGATGCTCCATTTTTTACATACAAACACATGTCTTTAATCTCAAAAATTTTGTTTTCAACATCAAACCCACATGTAACTTTTGACTTAAAATCAGGATCAAACACCTATAAATTAAAAAAAAAAAAAAAGAAAAATAACATGTGGACAGGATTGTTGCATTGAGTTTATGTAGTTTATTATACTTTTAGTAGTATCTTTTTTAGGAATATCTTTTAGTAGGGATCAGAAATTTAAAATAGTACTGAAAATTTTGATCTGAAGATTTTACGTGGCAATCAAATATTCCACTTAGAATCTTTGGATATAGTTTGAAATAGGATTAATCTGAACAATAGTTATCATTTTCTTTTTGGTGCACTTTATCTGTTTTACTTAATGTCAAGAAAACTAATTTTATATCATTTCAGTTGTATATTGTATTGAACTATTTTGTTGGATTGTATTGAAAGATGCTTAGCATGGGAGTGGTTTTTAGATAAAAATATCATTTTTTAACATGGCGACAGATTTCAAGTTACTTGTGCAGTTTGCCTGAGGTATCAGGTACTCAAGGTATTAATGTTCCAACTCCAGAAGAGACTAGCTCATCCTAAAGAAAAGATCTCTCTCTCTCTCTCTCTCTCTCTCTCTCTCTCTCTATATATATATATATATATATATATATATATATATATATATATATATATATATATATATATATATATATATATATATATATATATATATATATATATATATATATATATATATATATATATATATTATATATATATATATATAGATATTTATGTATGTATGTATGTATGTATGTATGTATGTATGTATGTATGTATGTATGTATGTATGTATGTATGTATGTATGTATGTATGTATGTATGTATGTATGTATGTATGTATGTATGTATGTATGTATGTATATGTATATGTATATAGTAGCAAAAAACAATTTATGTATTTTGATGATAAAATTGTTGAAGCAAAAGGTTGTTTTAAAATCTTTTTTTTTAAGCTAGAGTAAGAGTTCCTGTGCAACGCTTCCCTTTATTATGTTAATGATAATACATCTATTGACAATAATTAATTTGTTACTATTTTTTTTACCTGGGAATAAATGGCCATTAGGTTAAAATTAAATGTGTTATTTTTGATTTATTTCATTTATCTGACTTGCATTTCCTCTGAAAATGATAATATTTGTTATTTATTAATTAGATAATATCCTACCAAAAATACTTTCATGAAATATTAAATAGTTTTTGAAAATAATCAATGCCAAATCTGATCTAGTAAAATTTAGATCGAATGGGTAAGAAAAGTATCTCTGGGAGCATTAAATGACAAAATGAAAAGTCAAAGATTTGATAGGTCTTTAAAGTTAGCTGAAAGAAACAAAAATATCATTTTTCACCAGACTTTATCAAATCTTAGGATAAGCATTTGTAATTTAACCAAAAAGTTCAATTCTTCTTTAAAGAATTCCAAAAAGTTCTTCCTTAAAGAATGTTATAATTGGCAAGAAAACAGTGAGAAAGGTGTTACTCACCAAAGGATCGCCATTTAAAAACCACTTTTGACTGCAAAAGACCACCTAAAACAATAGAAATGGGCCAAGAAAGAATCAACTGGTCTGTTGAAAAATGATCTTTAGTAATTTTTAGTGATGATGCTAGTTTTGAGGCACTAAATAGCAAAGGAAAAGTGTATGCTAAAAAATAGAAGCAGGAGAAGTATTCATCTAACTATGTTATATTAAGGTTACAATGAGGTGGAGGCTGAAATATTCAATAAGAAAGGCTACAAAGTTATTCCTTGGTGTGCTTGGCTGCTTGATTTCAATCCTATTGAGCATGTATGGAGCTGGATTTGGACAGAAAACTTGCCAAATATAAGATAACTTTAATAGAAAATCTTAAAAAACAGTCTTCAGAGATTTGGGCAGAATTGCCAAAGGATTATTGCATGAGATTGATTGAATCCATGCCTTGTTGCATCCAATTATGCATAAATGCAAAAAGAGGCTACTTTAAATATTAATTCATGTTAAATATAAATTCTATATTATACAGCATACTTGATATTATATAGTATATTCATATTATGTATAATATACTTTAGGTAGAATAGGTTCATAATAAAAATATCAATTATGAGTTTCAGATAAACAAAAGTACTATTAGACAAATCTCTTAGCTGCTATGTATCCAAGCAAATGTTTTTTTCTTTCCAGTTTATATTTGATTTAAAAGATTTTTACTTATGTCAAGAAGTTATCAAAGTTATAATTGATGAAAGAGGTATTAATAATCTTAATACAATTAATATCTTTAGATGGGGGTCAAAACTTCTTAAAAGTTTTCATGGAAAATACATGTTTTAATGTCGAATTTGCCCCTTTGTAGAACACAATAACATTAGCTTAAGTAACAACTCAGAACAATATGTTGAAGCTGTTCATCACAAATTTGAAAAAAACGGTGAATTATAAAAGAATGTACACCAAAAATATGGAAAAAAAACGAAAATCTGCTGTAGCAGATTTTAATTTAAACAAACAATAGATTTAATACAGGGTGCTCCAAAATTTACACATGGTTTGAATTGAACAGAAAACACATTTCTTTTTCTTTAAATTGAAGTTTTTTTTTTTATTGAATCATGAAGTTCATATGATATGGTTATGTATGGAATAGCACATCAGACAAATAGCCTCCAAGGCTTTGCTGGCACATATGTATTCTTTTGTTTAAATTTTCCTAGAACATTTTGCATAAATGTGGCTGGATTTTGTTGATGCAGTGCTGAATTTCCTCTTTCAATGTACAGATGGTTGGAGGCTTATTGGCATTTGACTTAAAATAATCTATATATTGTTTTGCTCTTAGCTTCTAGAAGAAAGACAGTTTTAAAACACCCAATATATATATATATATATATATATATATATATATATATATATATATATATATATATATATATATATATATATATATATATATATTATTATTATTGTTTTTTATAAAATCTTATACTCATATAAGAGTGCTATTATGTATAAATATATATACAATTATATGACTTGAATGTTGACATTATGTATAAGAGTGTGTGTTATATTAATGATAATACATCAAATGAAGTAAAAAGAAAAACTGTAAACCACAACAAAAGCTACACAGAAAATGGCAAAAAACTTGCCTCAATGCATGCACTCTTTGCTCCTGGAGAACTGTTTTCAGAAATATAAGCATCAATAGTTCTAATACCAAACGGCGCTTCATTTACATTTTCCACAGTTACTTGAAATTGAGCAGATGTTGATTCCCCATGAACATCTGTTGCTTGGATAAGAACCAAATACTCAGATTTTGTCTCATAGTCAAGAGGTTTTAAAAGAACTTTAAAATTGAATAAATAAATATAAATACCAGTTAAAATAATAATTTTTAAATTAAATTTTTTATCAATGATCATAAATAATAGACAATATTATAGCTAAATGAATTACCTACAAATTACTTTGGATTCACAAAAACCAACTTGAAAAAATTAACTTACTGATATCTGTTTCACATAACAGACTTTTTCCCAAAAAACTGCAATTTATTCCAGATATACCAAATGTTTGGTTATCATTTGAAATGAGAAAGTTAATTGGCTGACCTTCAAGGTCAATAGCAGAAAGTTTTCCAATGACCTCATTTACAGATTGGTTTTCAAAGAGAGTTCTAAGAGTAAGTGTAATATTTACAGGATGGTCGTTTATATTTGAGTGATATATATTGATATCTTTCTCTAGAAACTTTTCATCTGGATCTTTATCTCCACATCTTACACGGATTACTTTAACAGAGTCTGTAATGACATCAAGTTTCTTTTTCAGAACTACACTGCTTCCATTGAGAAAAAAATATGTCTGATCACCAACTAATGACCAGTTGTAGTCTTCTGATGTATAAGTAGGATTAAGAGTGTCATGGTCAATAGCAGAAAGAACTCCAATTACAGTATTTATTGGAGTGAGATTGTTAAATGTAATTTGAGTTATTTTTATATCAGTAGGGGGATCATTAATGTTCTTAACTTTTATTGCAAAAATTTTTTCTAAAAACATTCCAAGATTATCAGTAACACGAATATTTACCAAATAGATACTATCATTTGCATTAGGAAGACGAAAAACCATCATACTTTTAAGCATGTTATTATCTATATAAAACTGATCAACTTTTGGCTGTATTGAATATGAGAGTGATTGATTTAGTTTGTCTGTTGCAGATAAAATTCCTATTACAGTACCAATAGGAGCATGTTCTAATAGGATATTAGATGAAAGTGTAAGATTTTTGGGGGGGTCATTTGATCTTCGACAAAAGTAATCATTTAAATCTTCATTGTCCCATTTCATAACTCCAGACTGGTAAATGCATGATACAGAATCTTTTGCATCATCATAGTTTTCTCCAAAAGGCAAACCAATAAATTTTTTTAAAGAGTATTGTTTGGGATTGCTACAAGAAAGCTGACATTTTTCACCCAAAGACAAACCTTCATCACAAATAGAGATTGCTTGTTGACATAAACTTCCAAAACCATCTGAGGTTGTTTCTTGGCAAGGTCTTAGAACTATAGGAGCGCAAGTCTTTGGAGAACAAGTTTTATTATCTAGATTTAATTGGTATCCAGGATTAGTACATGTACAGCTTCCATCTTGAGAATTACAGTATTGCTCACAATTATTATTTTTAAAACCACACGAAACATTTTCATATCTCATATAACAAGAGAGACAAGCAAATATATCCCTATATGTACTGTTCCGCTGTTTAAAACCAGTCACACACAAATTGTTCTGACTGCATGAGCTCCACGGTGTCCACTCACCCCATTTATCTTAAATACAATGTAAAAGATAATCAGCAAAAAATATTCTGTGGAAGCAAAATATAACATAGATAATTACTCTAAGATTACAACTAACCATACTCTTCCTTACATTTTTTAACATATACAAATTACAAAACATATGTAAATTAAAAAACATATAATTTACAAAACTTATCTAAAATTAGATCTTTTCAAAAGAAAGTAATAAAACAAACTTTTTTGTTTCAGGAATTTTTTTCTTTTTGATAATCAAAATTGAAAGAGAGAAATAAACTTTAAATCTGTTAAAGACATTCTTGCTGTGATAGGTGAAGAAAAGAGCATCATCAACACAGTTAAGATATTACTAACCGTGCTAACTCTCTTTCTTATTTGTTTTATTTTTTAAAAGCAGACTATAATCCAACAGCTAATAAATGATTATGAAACTTTAAATCTTAATTTCAGTTTTAGATTCAATGTAATACAGAATCCTTCAAAAGTAATCATACTGTTAGCATGCATTCACTAGAGGCTCAATATTTTTGCAACTAAAAATGGACTAATTTTAAAACTGTCATTTTATGAGAAATCGTTGAACGAAAAGCATTTTTATCTATTATGAATTAAGTATCATAAATTATGTATATATTAATAGATATATAATAATAATAACAATAATTTCTTACAATAAAATCTTCATCATAATTTCATAAATAAACTTGAAATTACCAACCCCAGACCAGCAATAGAACCCTAGATTAAAACTGCTCTAGTAACATGTTTTTATGCTAGAGTTTAACTTTTTTTAGTTACAGAGTTTCTCCCTTATTTCTCCATACTAGATAACCATCAATTCCTAAGATATTTTATTTTGACTTGTCTAACCATAGAACATTTCTGTAAAAGAATTTAAGCTTTTGCTCATCATTTTGTGCAAAATCCAACCACTTTTTTTTTTTTATTATTATTATTATTATTACACTTTAGATTGTGCTTTTTTTAGCGCTCTTACAATTGTCGATTTACTGGCTAACAATTTAATTTCATCTTCAGTTTCTATTTGGATTTTTTGGTGCACTTAATGAGGGATCTGTGTGTATTTTCTTTAATATTTATCTTTTTTCATAAAAGATGTAGGGTGTTAATAATTAAGCATACATTAATTAATAAATACAAAATTTATCTGATTACATTTTTTCACACAAATTTAACTGTATAATTAATTTTTAATGTTGAATAATGTATTAAAAAAACTACTTATTCATATATATAAACTAAAAAACTTTTTTTAACCAAAATGCAAAGTACAGATGAAAAGCTATGGGGTACAAGCATAATAATTAATCTATAGTGCTTCAAAGAAGAAAACAGATGCAGTAAATTATTTAGGTTAAAATTTTGTAAAAAAAATAATAGGCGCACAAACTTCTTATTTGATCTCTGTTCTACTTTCTTCTCAACCCATTTTGTTATTTGTAATTATGTTGTTAATTAATCTATAAGTTTGACAATTTGCTATAGAGGGTTGCATAAAATTGCTTATGATGACTACATTTAAAGCCTTTTTAAATATTTTGTTTAGATCTAAAAGCTAAGTAACACAGAAAATGGATCGAAAAGCAATAAACAAAACAGCAAAGTAACAAATAATAGGTATGAAGGATAGCTCAAGATCAGTAACATAGAAATAACAAGTAGATTAAAAGTTTCAGAGAATTGCTTCAGAAATACCCTTAAAACATTTAAAATGATAATGGCATCCAGTTTCATGCAGGATTTGGAAGGTTAAAAAAAAACTACTGAGCTCAAAAACAGTCTTTAATTTCATCAAGTAAGAGCAAATCCAAGGCTTAGTTATCATGTATTAATCAACATTTTCAATAAAAATCATTAAAGCTTCTTTATTCAAATACAGTTAGATTTTATACAAGAAAAATATTGGTATTTATGCAACTGTTAGAAAACCCATGCTGATGGCCAGAGATTGGCTCACAAAATTAAGGTGATGTAAGGAGAGAACTGGGTAATTTTTGAAAAATTGGAATCAAGTAATTTTCAGTGATAAAATTAACTTTGAAGTCATGAATAGAGAAAGCAAATTCTTGTCAAAAACTTTAAATCTGAATAGTATAGTAATTGCTTTGTTAAACCGAGTTTGCAAGGTGACTGTGGAAGTGTTGGTATTTAGGGCTGCTTTAACTTTAATGAAGTAGATGTGGGTAACATTTGTACAGGCTAAATCAACCAAGAAACCTATATTGAGACACTAGAAAACTGCATGGTTCCATCAATAGACATGCTGATTGATCAAAATGAATGGTGACAGTTTCAGCAAAATATTGACATCTGCCCATATAGTTAAACCATAGATGAAAGAAAACGAAGTAGATTTATTGCCCAGGCCAGCTTGATCACCAGATTTAAATCCAATTGAACCCATTTGGGCTTGGATGGGCAAAGAAATGGTCAAGGTTCAAATAAGATCCATAAATAGTCTAAAGCAAGAACTCGATGTTAGGGTTAGGGTTAGATGTTATTTAAAAAAGAGTTCTAACCAAAATTTGCAACAATCTTGTTAAATCAGCTTGCAAAAAAGCACATGGTGGATATTTTAAATACTAGTTTAGATATTTATTTTTGCTGCACCAATTTAAATGTATTGCAGTATTTTACTTATAATTTTTGTTACTATGTTTGATAACATTTTTATATGCAATTTGTATGTTTTAGTGTGTCATCAAAGATGCAAGATTTGTTTAACAAAAATATTTCTTGCATTTAAAAAAAAAAATAGTTCAATATCTTCTTTAGTTTCTATTTTGTAATACTTAAAATAAGCTTTAAGCAAGAAAATCTTAATGCGGCTATTTTTATTGAAAGCACTGTATACCTTACAGATATTACTCAGAGAGCTTTAGAATCTCCAAATACTAATCTTTCCCAGTAGTCATAAGATAAAGTAAGTGTTAAACCTGATGGTAACAGATATCTTTATATGCTTGTGCTGCCACACAAATCCAATGTATTTGTACTTCATAAGGAAACAGAAGAAACTTTTTATTAGAAAATATTAGAGAAAGACAAAATGAAGTTGTAACATTTAGTAGAGAAAAAGTTGATTACAATATTTTGATAGTAAAAAACACCAATACTAATTTACCACAGAAACTAAAATATAACAAAATATTGAGGAGTATATTTGAACAAATACCCTGGATTTAGGAAGCAGGGATAAATTGCATCATTTATGTGGCCTAGCACAAAATCAAATGCCACAATAATAGCTAAAGTATTTTATGAAAGTTGTATATATATAAACCTATTTTTAAATCATTTTTCTACCTATTGTTTTTACTTTTGATTAAAAAGTTATTTGCAGTGGTATTCAATTATTAGTAATAACATTCAAAATGAAATGACCAACTATAAATACAGCCCCATCTTTCGGATAAACAAAAAGAAACTTAAGTTTTTTTACTTTTATAAACAAATTTGGACAAAACAATTATCAACTTTTAAAACCTTGTTTAAAACTTAGAAATAGGTTTTTAAAGCCAAAATAAATTCTTAAACGATCTTGTTTTTTAAAATAAATTAACAAATCAAAATTCTTTAGATTTCTATGAAATTTTTTAAAAACAAAATGAAAATATTTTCAAAAATATAAAGAATCTAACTAAAACATAGTATATACCACCATTATCACAAGGATTGCAGAGGCTTGTTACACAAGAAGCTAATTCTCCCAATGTAAAAAATGTTACAAAATATTTAAAGTTTGATTTTCTAACTTTTGTAAACATGTTTGTAGTTTATTATGCCATTTTCACTAGAAAAAAAAAAATTATAATAAATTTTATTATAGTAATAAATACAATTATAAATACATAAATATATATATTAGGGCGGGTCAAAACCATGCTTTTTTTTAAATTTTTACAAGCAGCACTATGGAGTTTTTTAATTAGTATAAAAAACTATGTAGACTAATTTTATTTTATTTTACACTCCCTAATTTTTGCCCCCCAATTTTTTTTTTTTTTTGGGTATACATTCTATTTACATAAAAACTTTAAGCAAAAAAAAGTTTTCAATTTCAAAATTTTTAACATTTTAACCTTTAAAAAATTTAACTTTTTAACCTTTAAAAAATTTTTAACCTTTTGTTTTCATCACCTTTCAAAATATGATATCATGTCAGCATAAGAACTTTTGCTATGCTACTATGTAAATTTTTGGTTTTTTCTATTTGTTGCATTTTAGTCTCTATACATAGTATATTTATTGTTTGTATATATATTTCCCTACTTTTTATTTTTAGTAATTGAAAATAAAATATAACTAATAATAAGCAACACATTGTATTATGGCAACATTTCATACTCGCAGTAAAACTGACAACTTAACATTTGGACAAGGTTCTAAATTTCCGACTGCAATGATTCCTACAAAAACAGAAGTTGTGAAATATTGCTATTATGTTCGTAGAAATGAAGATGCTAAATGCAAAGGATCAATTTCTGCTCATGAATGTTACAGATTAGTTACCACTGAAATTGAAAATATTTGGCATAAATTCAGTTTTCCAACAATCGAAACAGAGGGAGTATTCTCAAAAGTATGTAGATTAATGGAAAAGCATCCAATTTAAATAAAACTTCAAGACTTAGAAGAAACGCTAATTTTTATGACAAATTGAAAGCTTTTGACAAAATGTTTGACATGTTCATGCAACTGTTATGATTTAGGAGTAGAAAGAAAGAAATGCAGATGTACGTTTGTTGGGCAAAAGAAACGCACAAATCAAGTTGGATTACTTGATCGTACCTACACATCTACTTTAAAGAAAACTGAAAAAAGAAAAAAAAAACATTTAAATACACATACAAATGTTGAAAAAGACACTGATAGACAAATTACTGATGACAATTTTTATGAATCTGAGGATAATATCATATTAGATGAATCTAATAATGAATATGACAAGCTATACGAATCTAATGTCTTTAAAAAATGTAATCAAAATAGGTTTCATTACAATGAACTAGCAATCATAGCAGATTGTTATCGTGTCAGTTGCAGAGCAACTGCTGCTATTGTCAATGCTGCTCTAAAAGACATGGGTATACTAAATGAATCAAATATGCTTGATAGGAAAAAAATAGAAAGAGAAAGACTTCGTGTTGGACAAAAAAATGTAAATGTGAGAAAATGCGAAAATTTGAAATTACAATGTATTGGTTTTGATGGAAGAAAAGACAATACAACAACAACTGCAGGGATAATTGAAGAAGAACATATTACAATTTTAAGAGAACCAAGCAGCAGCTATATAAATCATCTAACACCTGATAATGGAACTTCTCGCTGCATTGCTAATAGGAGGAGTGATAAAAATAATTGAAACAGAACTCGATAGACCAATGCAGTGGCTCGTTTGTCAACTACATTTGAATGAACTTCCCTTTAAACATGTATTTGAGTTGATTGATGGAAAAACTTCTGGCCCTGGATCATTTAAAGGAGAAATTGGTAAAAAGATAACAGAAGACTTAACTAATTTAGAAGTAGTTCCTTTCAAAAAAATCAATGGTTCTTTTCATTTAATTCTAGATAATATCTTTAGTGAATTAAGTTCAGATAAAAAATATCTTTACAGTATCTGTTTATCTATTCAATCAGGAGATGTTTCAAATGAAATCTCTAAAAATTCTCCCGGAAACATTCATCATGCTCAGTGGCTCACGAGAGCAAATCGTATTCTACGCTTATACATTTTTACAGAAAAGCCATTAAAAGAACTTATTGACTTAGTTACAATAATTATGCAATGCTATGCACCAGGATGGTTCCAAATCAAATCAAATTATTTGGCAATCAATGGTGCTCAAAATTTTTGGTATATTGCTCAGCTAGTTAAAAATGCAATTATTGATGTAAAATATAAGGAGGTAATGGAGCAAATTTTGAAGCAAAAGTCATATTTCGCTAACCCAGAGAACATTTTATTGGCGATGATAAGTGATGAAAGAAAACAAGTTAGAACTTCAGCCATTCAAAGGATACTTAAATCCAGGTTTACTAGCGAATCCAATAGACATTTCAAACTTCCTACAACAATTAAATCTTGGAGCCATAGATTACTGTGAATTAATAAATTGGGACATCGAGGAAGTTCATTCACCACCTTTACTGAATGACTATTCAAATGAAGATATTTTGAAAGCCAATGACACTCCATTAAGTATCCCAAAGTATCCTTGTCATAGTCAGAATATGGAAAGAATAGTTGGAGTAGTCACAAAGGCTTCAGAAAATAGATATGGCTACGAAAAACGTCACAAATTGTAATAAACCTGTTGGAGTCCAGGGGAAAAATGCCTAAATTTGATTGGAAGCTGCAATGGAAATAAGAAATTTATAAAAATATACATTTTTTTGTAGCCTATAAAAAGTTTTCATTCTATTTTTTTTTATATTTCTAAAAGTTTTGTTTTTTTGCTTAGAAAAGGTAATATATATGAACAGAAAGCATTTTAAAGTTTATATCCTTTTTAAACATCTTGAATCCCCTATTCTAATGAAATACCTAAACAGTATTTTAGTAGAACATTTTTGTAGTATATCTAAATCATTACAATTATATAAAATAAAATAAAACAACTATAAAATAGTTATATATAAAGGTTTTTTATACCCCCTTTTTCTTTAAAATGCTTAAAAATCAGATTTTGTAAGCGACCCCTACGAGGCTAGCACAGACCTAAAAATTGGTATACATCCTATACATATATATATATATGAACCCCCCACAATATCCTGCTTCTTAAAAAAAATTTGACCCGTCCTAATATATATATTAAGAATCTTGTTAAAAATCTGTATAAATCGCTTTCACTTTCATTTTTCAATTTGTTCGATATAATAAACACAGTTTATTTATAATAATCACAACTTCCTTATAAAGAAAAAATATTTCAAAATACTTTTAACAAGATCGTATTTTCAAAAAATTATAGAAAAGTAACAGCAATGTAATGCGCAAGCATATTTTTACAAGCTAAAAAAAATATTTGGATTAAAAGTTTTTAATTAAAGATTCATAGTATTTTTCTATTTGAATATACGATGTGTAAATTTAGTTTAACCTGGTTTTTATTACTTCAACAAAGTGAACGTGAAAAACAGGCTAGAACTTAACTTCAAATTTAAAATTAGATGTATGCTGAAAATGAAACCATTCTGCTTCTTTATAGCAGAATCTTATCAGCTTAAATTTCTATATACAGTGCAGGCCAAAAGTTTCCGGACACTTGGATTTTGTTTAATTTTTTAATTCAAACTCCCATAATTATTTCAATAAAATTCAAATATCATATTTATTTTTTAAAAGATACATATAGTTACTAATTAAGAAAAAAAAAAGCCATAAAATGAAATAAAAAAAATACTAAGAACACTATTCTTATTACACTGTCTTTTCGTCAAAAAATAACCCTCGAGTTTTTATTACTTTTTTTGCGATCCGTGGCATCCTATTTATTAATTTATTTATTATTTCGGGTGTAATTGATAACCAGGATTCTTCTAATATTTGCCACAGGTGCTCTTTGGATGTTGGGCATTTTTGTTTGACCTTTCAGTCCAATTCTTCCCACAGTAACTCTATTGGGTTCAAATCTGGTGATTGGGCTGGCCAGGTCATGATTTTGAGGGCACCATTATCCTCTTGTTCCTTTATATAATTCTTACATAATTTTGAGGTGTGTTTAGGGTCATTGTCCTGCATAAAAACAAAACCACGACCAATAGTTCTTAAGCCAGAAGGTATAGCATTGTTTTCTAGAATCATTTTATATTGTTCTTTTTTCATAATACCCTCAATTTTAACTAGGTCACCTACACCAGCTGAAGAAAAACATCCCCATACCATAACTGACCCACCACCATGCTTGATTGTCGGCACTAAACACTCTGGGATCATTTTTTCTTTTGTTGTTCTTCTGATGTAAATTCTACGCCTTTGCCCAAACAGTTCAAATTTGGACTCGTCGGTCCATAGTACTTTTCCCCAGTCTTCTTCTGTCCAATATTGGTGGTCTATAGCCCATTGTAACCTTTTCTTTTTATTTTCAATCCGTAGAAACGGTTTCCTGACCGCTATACGGCCAGAAAGTCCTGCTTGTCTAAGACGTCGTTTCGTAGTGGTTAATGAAATAGATTTTGAACGACTCCTATTGTAGCCTGAAGTTATTTCCGGGGCCGTAAGTCTTCGATTTCTTTTACTCATCAATATTATACTATTATCTTCAGCTTTTGTTGTCTTCCGTGGTCTACCAGATCTTTTTTTGTCTTGAAAAATGCCTGTTTCTTTCCATCGTTTGATGGTATCTTGTACAGTACTTCTGGCAACTTGTACTTTTTTGCAAATTTCACGAACTGAATATCTTTCTTTATGTAATGTTATTATTTTAGAACGTTTTGCAACCGTTAAAGAAGGTTTTTTACCCATACTTTTAATTAAAAAGTCGAATTATAAAATTTTAAAATTTTTTTGAAGATTTTTTAATGCAACCGTCATTAATACCAAATGAAAACTAAACAAAACTAAATATTCTTAATCATTTTAGTCGGATATCATTATATTATAAATATTTCCTTCATGTTTCAACAAATAATTAACTTTAACAAGACCAAACTCTTAAGAGTAATGAAACGCTGTATATCAAGTTAAAATAAGCAATTAAAAAAACAAACTTATTTATGTAAGTTTGAGGCCAGTAATACCTAATTACTGACCTCAAACTTACATAAACACTTAAAATTAGTAAGTTTAAGTATTATAAATTAATATTATTGATTAATTTAATGATACAGGATAGATTTTAGCTTTTTATATAAAAAATATCAAGTGTCCGGAAATTTTTGGCCTGCAGTGTATATCGAAAGAGAAAGTGTATCCTAGAAACAATGTCATCCTTATCATTTATCTAAAGTTGGCATCAGAACATATTTAAAGTAATAACTCAAATTTTGATTACACTTAATCGAACTTATTATTTTTAATCGATATTAATGTAAATTGGGATTTGATAGTTATAATGCAAAATTTTTTAACTTAAATTATCGATCTTCTGAAGACTTTTTAACCCACCAATATTTACAAAGTTTAGCAATTAAAGTAGTAATCGTTTACATAAAACATGAAACAAGCTCATCTTGTGATTTTTTCATTTTTATTCAAAAAACAGGCCATATTTGTCTGTTTTAATCAGCAAATAGCAATCGTTATTTGCTGATTAAAATTGCTATTTGCTGATTAATTGAAATAAAAACCGATTGGATCGCTGTTGCTGATTAACTGAAGATATGTTACTAAAAGCTTTTTTGAGTGTAAGTGTAAAATGTAAGTGTAAAAGTTTGTGCTAAAAGTGTAAAATTAATTCATATAGTGGTTTCACAACTGAAATTTCGTTTTTCTTTAAATTGAGTAAAGTAAATAAAAATGAGTAATTTGGTTCTAGAATAAACTAAAATAATTCTACAATTAAATAAAAAAGTGTTGTTATCGACTTCCGAATCGGTATCCGAAAGTTATTGATCCTAGCCGAACCGAAACATTAGACTGGCTCATCTTGTGATTTTTTCATTTTTAATCAAAAAACAGGCCATTATCCATATTTGTCTGTTTTTATGCGAGTTCCTTATCCACCATTAGACGTGCCAATTGTCAAAAGTTACATCCAAAGCTGCTAATATAAATAAGTGCTACTAATGATCTTAAGTAATGCAGTTGCGAATTGCTAAAAGATATGAGAGGGGTTAGTTGAGAATAATTCCAAAAATGCAAATAGATGTAAATATTTAGACACAAACTCAGTAAAAATTGGTTTAAGTATGAAAAAGTCTGGCTATCTGCCCTTAAAGTCTTTTTGCCCATGAAAGTCTAACTTTTTAAATTCTCTTTTATATTTTTCAGACCAAAACATCAAGTTCTTGAAAGCCAGGCTGAAAGAAAAAAAAATCAGTCTCCAGAATCTGGCCAAATATCCTGTAGAAGCTGTCAAAGAGTTCTTGTCAAGTTTGTTTGACAAAAGTGGGGAAGAAGACTCCAAGATTGAACCAATTCTCGTCGATGACAGCCTTCGGCACTTACAATTTAAAAGCTTCTCTTTGAGCAAAGGCAGCCTTAGAATGAATTGGATAGATGTTCCGTTTTGTCACCCAGAGCTGCTTTGGTTTTCCCACCATGCAAAAACTGCCTCAACATGATTTTTTTAGGCAAAAAGCTCTCCTTTCAATCAAGTCACGCTTTTCTTCTGTTTCTTTAGCTGGATAAAGCTATCCTGAGCATTCCTGCAAATTCAGCATCCTCAGAGTGCTTGTTCAGCGCTGCCAGCCTGACAGTCAAGAAGGGAAGAAACCGTATGGATCCTCTGAAAGCTGAAAAACTGCTCTTCATCAAAAGCAACTACTCTCAGTTTGAGAGAAAATTGTTGCTCAAATTCTGCTCAGAAACCAAAAGCTCTTCATCAATTCCAAAAGAGGACCCGAATGATGACATCTAGGAATGTATGACATTGAAGAAGACAAAGAATTTTTCGAAAAGGTTCAGAATTCTTCCAACTTATTTCTTGCTAAAAAAACTCATGAAAACAGTCTCCGAATCAGTACATCTCCTAACTTCAAATCTTTAGTTGTAATCAGTGTTAGATAAAGATTCTAAGGTGAAATTGCTATACTTGCCAGTGTTATATTTCTATGATGATGAGGCAACTAGTGTGTTTAGAAAGTTAACTTTTGATATCAAAACTGCATATATTTTCACATCATTTAACCTCTTTTCATTTACTCATGTTGTTTAATTAACTATGGACTTTAATTAAATACTTTATTAATTCCCCTTTATTAAAACTCCCAGCTTAAGTATGTTTAATTTAGTACATTTTTTAAATTTTACATTATACATTTCACAGGCTCTTCCAAAGATGCTAAAATTACCGTAAGCAATAGCTCGTAGCAAAAATTGAGCGACTTTTAGCGAGTTTCGCAATTTTTAAAAATCTTTTGCTAAGTTTCGGGACCCGAACGGTGTTAAAGCCAAAAACCGAATGGGTTCGAATTTTTGGGTAAAAAAAAAAAGTTCAATACCCGAATGGGTACCCGATAATTTATCGGTTTCGGTTCCTTAGCTGTCGGTGCTTGATAACCCGTTCGATCATTACTTCGAGTTATCGGGATATCGGGTATTTAACGGGTTTATACCAGAACGGGTTCGGGACCCGAAAAAGTTTTTGAAATTACCCTTTCGATCGCCAAACGGGACCCAATGAAATTTCCTATTTCCTAATCGAATAAGTCGATTTAGTTGGGTAATCATCCTCACATCCTTATTTCTACTTTTTCACTTGATTTGACTTTATCAATTTTTAATATTGTTATGATGCTGACCAAGATAAGTTATTTATAGAGATTGAGCCATGCGTAAGAATATCATTCATAGCGGTATTTTTAAGTCAACCAAAATATCTGAACATTGAACCTAATATACTGTATCCCGTAAACTTAACTCTAAGCTTACTGTATGTACCACCACTTCATAAATATGTTTCCTTTTTCTCATCATAGTAACCAGTTGATGCTTTTTAAAACAAAATGTTAAGTGATATGTTAAGGTATTCAGTTAAGGATGTTAAAAAGTATTATAAATCTGCCACCCCAAAAAAGGTTTAGCTGTCTCATCTGCCCCCGCCTATCTACGCCACTGCTTTTTATAAATTAAACATTTTGTTAATTTTTTGCTGTAGCCCTTTCGAGACTCTTGGTACATGTATGTACCACTAAATTACATAGCTGATCTAGACGCCTTCTGTAGATAAATTCGCTTGACATGCATATATTCTTATTTGTTGATAATGTAGAATTGTGTACGTTGGCCTGCTGGTTTAAACTTTAGATATTTGTCACAATGTAGCGTTTTTGTCTAGCAAGTGCCCTGGCGACAATATAGTGAATATTGTCCGTTATTTTTGTAAAAATTTGACAATAAAAGACATTTTTTGTATAAACAGTAAGTACGATTATACAGGGTGGCCCATAATTAGTGTCCCATCTTAAAAAAGCAATTCCTTGAAAACTAGGGATGGAAAACTATTAATTTTGCTTTGGTTTTTGATATTATTATATATTTTGATCTATTTACTGCTGCCTTCACTCACTTTACTTGTTTTTTTAGCAATGACAAGACCATCACCATATCGGCAAAGTATTATTGATTTTCATGAGAAAGGAGTTTCAGCACGCGACATCCAGACTAGACTCAAAGTGCCGCGAAAGCTTGTTTATAAAACAATTCAACGCTTCAAAGCATTGAGAACAATGTCAGATCGTCCACGCAAAGGAAGAAAGCGCTCCGTGGTGACTGATGCAAAAATCAAGCAAGTTCGTGAACGGGTGCGCCGCAACCCAGAACGCAGTATGCGACAAATGGCCAAACAGCTCCAAATTTCTCGAAGTTCTCTTGGAAGAATTACCAAGGATTATCTAAATTTGACAGCTTACAAGAAAAATCCTGCACAGCTTTTGTCTCAGGCATCAAAGCAGAAGCGCAAGGATCGCTGCAAGGATCTCCTCGCCCGTTTCGCCAACAACGCTCATCTCAACATCGTTTTCACAGACGAGAAGATTTTTACAGTTCAACAACATCACAATGTGCAGAATGATCGTGTCTACGCTTCCTCAAAGCCTAATATCACAATACAAAAGGCAGCACATCCTCTTTCAGTAATGGTGTTCGCGGGTATCAGTGCCACCAAGAAGACACCATTGATTTTTGTTCAACAAGGCGTTAAAGTAAAAGCCCAAAACTATCTGAATGACGTTTTGATCAAAGAAATACTTCCATGGAGTCAAAAGGAGCTTCGTAGACATTGTTGGACATTCATGCAGGATAGTGCTCCAGCCCACAAAGCCAAAATTGTGCAAGATTGGCTCGGCCGAAACACCCCCGATTTCATCAAGCACAATGAGTGGCCTCCAAGTAGTCCCGACTGCAATCCAATGGATTACTCAGTGTGGAGTGTTCTGGAAGCTGAAGCGTGCAAAAAACCGCATAAAACGATTGATTCTCTGAAGAAAGCGCTTCAAAAAGCATGGGATTCGCTTTCACCCGCCTACTTGCGTGCCACCGTAGATGACTTTCCAAAGCGTCTTGAAGCTTGTGTGAAAGCCGATGGTCGACATTTCGAAAAAAATCTTTAAATTTTATTTGATATTGTTAATAAATTGTTTATCAAAAAGTTTTATGTGTTTTCCATCCCTAGTTTTCAAGGAATTGCTTTTTTAAGATGGGACACTAATTATGGGCCACCCTGTATATAGTAAATGTTGTGCATTATGCAAATCATTACAGCCTACGGCTGTCTGGTACATATGTTACCGTTAGTGCTAGAGATTGCTATATATATGTACCATTCGTATTGTTCCCAGGCATAGATAATAAAAGACCTCTTACACAAAAAATAGTAGAAGAGCAAGCTGAAAATATTTTTAAGCGACTCGAACAAAAGAGACATATCTTATAAGCTTTCAGAAGAATGTGAAGAAGAGAATGATTAATCAGACACCGATGACAATATTAGCAATAAAGAAACTACAAATGAAACCCAAAAAGAAATTGATGACCAATTAGAGGACGAAAATAAAGATCAAAATGTAAACGCTGTTCTCCCGGATTTGTCTGTTTTATGGCAAAACGATGTTTTTGTACCAAAAAAGTAAATTTCTATCAAACGTAAAAAAAAGCATGTTTCTATCAAACGTAGATGTGAATTAGAATCCAGCATTAAAGCAAGTTAGATTACGTATGAATGTTTTAAAAAGGTATATCCGCCTTCTTTATCTGTATACATTTTGCAATGTACCAATCAAAGAATACAAATTCATAAAGAAACCGATAGAAACGCTCATTTGAAAAAAACTTATAAAGGCGAACTCCAAGTAGTGCTCGGATGCATACTCGTTATGTTTTACAATCGCGTTCCAAACATTAGCGATTACTGGTCAGCTCATCTTTCATTAGGTGGTACTGCCATAAAAAATGCTATATTTAGGGACAGATTCAAACTCATCTCTTCCAAAATGTATTTTACATCACCAAGAAAACCATCAAATTGTTTCAAAACTTATTACATGGATGACGTAGTAAATTGTTTGAAAGGAGCATTGAGAAAGTGCGCTAGGATTGTAACTTTCAAAGTATTGACAAATCTTTGACCAAATTCAAAGGGCGTTCTTCTCTAAAACTATATATGCCTTTGAAGCCAGTGAAGAGAGAAATAAAATTGTGGCTGAGATCAGATTCCTTTGGCGGATGCACCTATGATTTCAACATTTATACAGGCCGAGATGAACCTTCAGAGAGTACTCTTGCTGCTATTTCTTTCTCAATTGCCGTCGAAACTAATTTTTTTAAAAAAATAGTTTCAACGGCAAATTTTTTAAAAAAAATTAGTTTCGAAAACAATTGAGAAAGTAAGTAATTGAGACAGCAATTGAGAAAGTGCAGTAAAGATAGACTGCTATTTGTGAGATAGTAAGACACAAAAGAAGTCCTTATGTTGAGTAATCGTCATAAAGCTGCTGTTACAAAAGTGACGAAAACTTAAAAAGACGGCTCAAAATCCTTCCCCAGAGATGATTGCGTTTTATTTAGAGGACCAAATGATGGGGCTTTATGAACTGAATCGTAAATCGAACAAATGGTGGAAGAAAGTATTTTATCGCTTACTTATGATGTCCCTTGTAAATGGTTGGATAATACATAAGGAGGCCACAAAGAACAAAATTCCTTTGAAGCAATTTTTGGCTCAACTGGCGGACGAAATGATAAATGTGGGAAGATAAACCGCAGCTGTACAACGTTCATCGTCAAGAGAGAGACCATCTATGAAAAAATTGAGACTGGAAAATGTATCTCCACATCCTCCTGCGGAAGGAACGACAAGACGTAGATGTAGAAGATGTGCGGAAAACCAAATACAAAAGCGGACAAAAACAATTTGTCCGGAATGTGACGTTCCATTATGTTCAAAATGTTTTGCAGCCTATCATACATAAATTATTTTGAAATATGTACATTCATGTATGTTTATGTCAATTAGTTATTTTATGCTCAAAATATGCAATATTTATTGAGCAAAAATACTTAATATTATAAAACAATAAAAAATTTCAAGAACAAAATTTGTATGGTACTAATGGTACAACACCACCACCGCCAACCCCTTGATGTTTTATTTGCACTATTTCAATAGTTAGGTTTCTATTGACTAACAAAATTGTTAAAACACAAAAAAAAACATATTCGTACTTCCTAAAATAAAAAAAATCGTTTCAAATAAGTTAGTTTTTGAAAAATGATATAAATTGCCCATCTGTGTTTTTTTTTTACTTTACTTTGTGATTTTAATTTTTGTTTGTTTATTCGGTTTTAATTCATCTAATAGATTAGATGAATTAAAAATGAACAAAGAAAATGCTCTTGATATTATAACAGCATGTGATACTATAACAGTATTACATACCACATTGCTTTTATGTTTTCTCTCTTCTTAAGTTCTATTGGTTTCATAGCATCTTAAAACTAAATTGTCAAGCAATTTTAAAGTATATAATTATAATAAAATTTTTTTTTTCAAGTATTTCGACTAAATCGACTTTTAGTCGACTAAGTCGATTTTAAAAATGTATTAGTCGAATTTGGTCGACTTTGAAAAATACATTAATCGATTTAGTCGACATTCGAATAATTTCAAAGTCGTAACAACACTAATAAAAAAAAAACAACTAAAAATTTCTACTCACAATACCAACACCAGTTAATAAATGAAATTTCTTTCGAAACGACTTTTTTTTTTGAAATTTTTCAATGAAAGGTCGTTTTTATAAATAAAAGCTTTATTAAATTTTTTTTTTATATCTAGTAAAACACATTTCACATTTTTTTGAAAATGTGAAATGTGTTTTACTAGATGTAAAAAAAAAATATTTTTTTCCAGGAACAAACAAGTTTAATTAAATGTTGCAAGAGCAACAAAAAGCAATGTTAAGAAATGGTTGCTGAGAGGGGAGAAGCCCAAAATACAAGCACAAGTGCCAATCCCACCCCTTGAGTTGTTAAGAGGGACATGGCTGCAACCCACAAAAAGGTAGAAGACTAGAATTTGATATAGATGTTATGATATTTCTGGCTTTATACAATCTGCCCTTTAAATTTGTTAAAACAGATGGGTTTCAATATCACATCTCAAGACTAAAAACAAAAGCAAACATCAACATTAATCGAATTTCAGAAACTACAAATTTGCACTAAAGACTTCACCATATCGGTGCTGGCTCAAGAGAATTGGAAAAAACGTGTAGAAAGGCAAGTGTGGAGTATTGTTGTGTGATACTGTCTTCAATCTGCAAAATGAGGGAAAAACTAGAAATGAAAGTTCAAAGTATTCAGGCTAAGGCAACCTCTGGCTGTTTATTAAAAGACATTTTTATAAACACATTTCTATAAGAAATGAGCTTCACTTAATGGTGGGGCTATTTGAATTCCTCAGAGCATTGAAAAATACATTAAAGGCATGGGAGGCAGACAAGACACTTGCAATATATTTGGTGATTAGCAATATCTGTGAATCAAATATTCAAATGAGGATTATTACAACAAAATTCAACAGCGAGTTTGTTTTCCACACATGCAACTAGCCCTTGAAAATTAAGAGACTTATTCTTTGAAGAGTTGAATGCAAGAATTAAACTTTACATGCTGGAAGAGTTGAACAGATTCCATGTCATAGAAGCTCTTCTGACCAAAAATTTAAGATTATTTCCTGGAAGGACTTGATCCAATCAAAACAAGTCAGTGAAAGATTAGCACCTAGATTCTCTCATAAGAATCCATGAATCTACATACAAATAGTGGGAGGAACAGGCAGTAGCACCACAGTTAACAAAGGAACCATCTCAAAGCTTAGAGAGCAGCAACTCCAGTAGTCAAGACAATTTGAATCCTTTCATGAGGAAGTTTCTAATGGCTACTAGGCAAACAAATGAATAAAAAGAGAAAAGAGAGAGGCAGCAGAGAGAAGTTTAAAAAGTGAGCCACCACTGAAAAGAAAGTTTAAAACCTATTTGAGTGAAGGATATGTTGATTCAAACAAAAAACCTTCTCCTGTCTTCACTTGCCAATTTATGATTTCCTGTAAGCTCTGCACAATTAGAGAGAGAACAAGAGGAGGAAAAATAGTAAGTGACACAAATCATGATATTCATCAAGGATAGTTTTATGCACTTAGATTCTGTTGAAAGAAATCATACAGAAAATTGTGATAAAAATGTTGAAGAAGTACAATACTATCAAAATACTAACAGGCGCTGGAGACAATTAAAGTGATGAAGAGACAGAAGACAAGAAAAGGAAACCATCTGAGTGAACCCAAGCACAAGCAGGTTTTCCTAAAAAACCAACAGAAAACCCTGAGAGGCCTTTACCAGTTACGAAAAGGATCCCCAATTACTGGAAGAAAAATCCAGATTTTTGTTTGATGACTGTGAAAGTAAAAGTGAAAATTAAAAACCTAAAAATAAAAAAAAATTTAAATACCAAAACTAAAGAAGAACAAAAAAAAATTGTTGAAATGCTTGGTCAAAGTGACTCAAAATAAAAAAAAAAAATTATTAATTTATAACTTATAAATTTATAGCTTGCGAAAATAAATTTTTTTGCCTCAAAAAAAGTAAAAAAACAGGAAGTTTTTTAGTGACTCTTTACTGTGTAGTTAGTTCAAAAATGGAAAAAGAATTTTACATGGATTTTAAGAGTGATCGATTTTGTAAATCGAATTTTTTATATCAATATAAAAACGAACCTTCGATTTTTTCCCTTCAGATATCGGTTTCCGATTGCGCTTAACAATTAAAATTATCACCGCTGCTGCTTTAAGCAAAAGGAAATGCCTTTCCTAAAATATAAATATTTTGTAAAAAAGATTGAGTGTTGTCTTAATGAAGTGCGGTAGTTAAAACGGAATGTTGTAGCCATATACAAATTTAAAAAATTTTAACTTATCTAATAAATGGAGGGAATGCTCAAACTTCAGAATGGAACATAAAGTTCCTATTTTTTGTGACAAAATATCAGTTCTTGCGATAAAAGGTTTTAACACTAATTACAATTGTCTGATGCTTAAGATTCGTATAAAACTTTGCATGTGGCGAATCAAAAGTATATTAACATTTTCCCTTATTGCTTTTGGAGTAATTTTGAAAAGAACATTAAAGGAACCAGTTGCAAATTATGTTTTAAAATTTCGTTTTTAAGTCTGCTTGCGTAATTTCTTGATTGGGAAAATAAATCAAAATTAAAATTTTAATTTGGCTTTTCAAAGCAGAATGCACCTGTTTTATACCGGGTGGGTTAGTTAATTATGTTCATGTCAATTCTCAATTTATACTTTTTGTAAAAATTAACACAAATTAACTTAATTAAGGAAATATTAGATTTTTTAGAAGAGTTTCTATCATTTCATTAGTACGTCAGAGTTTTGTAAAAATAATAAAAAAAAAAAAGAGGATATCAAAAGAACGAACACACACACAAAAAGAAAAGTTGTTTTATTGTACAACTACATATCTTGGTGAAAATTTAAAATTTTTAATTTGTCCAGAGGTAAAATTGTCATTAAATATTGAATATTGTAAATATATTTTTTCCATATTTTTTAACCAAAACTAAATCAGTTTTTAGCTGAAAGATACATGGTTTTATTGCTTCAACATTTGTATCTCTTGAATTAAACTTTTTTAAAAATCTAAAGTCAAAACTTATTCTTGCTAACGACATTTGTAAGGATGTAACAGCTACTTCGGCACTTTTTTAACAATACAACTACTACTTCTGCGCGTGATTGGTATTAAAAGATTTTGTTGTAAGAAACGTTTTGTTAAAATTGGATTAAAATATATAATTTGTACAGTCTTAATTATGTAAATAAATTCATATACATTTTCTTTTTCTCTACCTAAAATAATATTTATAAGATAATATTCTAAAAAAAAGAAACATTAAATATGTTTATTAAATAAATTATGAATATGTTTGTTGTGTGTGTATATATGTGTGTATATATGTATATGTATATGTATATGTATATGCATATGTATATGTATATATATGTTTGTATATGTATATGTGTATATGTACATGTATATTGTACATGTTTAATGTGCATGTATATATGTGTATGTATCTATGTATATATACATATAGATATTCATGTAGACATACACACATATACATACATACATACATACATACATACATACATACATACATACATACATACATACATACATACATACATACATACATACATACATACATACATACATACATACATACATACATACATACATACATACATACATACATACATACATACATACATACATACATACATACATACATACATACATACATACATACATACATACATACATACATACATACATACATACATACATACATACATACATACATACATACATACATACATACATACATACATACATACATACATACATACATATATACATACATACATACATGCACATATAAATGCATGTACGCATTCATACATGCATGCATGTATTCATGCATGTATTCATGCATGCATGCATACATACGGATGGTGCAAATAAAGAGGGTGGTAATAACATGAATATTGTAAAACTCATAACATGCGGTATTAGCAAACTGTACGTAAAATCTCTGCGAGCTACTTTTTACTTCAATGGTTTGCAGAAAAACCATCAAAAGTTATTTAAACTATTTAAAATAAATCACTTAGAAATAAGCTTAGTGCTTATAGAAAATTTTCTAAAGCTTTTTTCGTCGCTGTAGCAGTTTTCAGTTTGGCTTTCTCGATGTCTCCTGAAAGATGCAGCTCGTGTTCGACCTATACTTTCGGAAAACGAGCGTACTCTTTCTTGTAAAATACTTAAATTGCACTTAAAGAATGCGTGAAATGATCGCCGAAAGTCCGGACTTCGATGTCCATAAACGAAGAAGTTCATCATACTATTGCTATAATGCATAATTTTTGTAACGGAAATTAACCAATATGGTAGCCTTGTACAAAGATCTCCTTCGCAAAATATAAAAGTCATATTTACAATAAAGAATGGGCTCCAACAAAAGAGAAATAAACCAATGATCACAGATATAGTTTTTGCGACTCGTAACTCACGTTTAATTCTGCCATCTTGGTTACTGCTATCT